>NC_090807.1:31579625-31887625 GCF_036512215.1 Solanum lycopersicum | reverse complement strand
ACTAACTTTGATTAGGTACCATGTACCGCTGTAGTAACAATTTGGGTATGAGTGTTGTGAGAGGGTCAATGACCTATCATATACGTTTATATTTCAGAGTGTAAAGTTGCATGTTGTTCTTAAGTGATAATTCAGATTTTATTTTTTCGATGTATGCATGTTTATTGTGTTCTGATGACTTATATATGTTTACTTTGAGATAGTTGTGGGATCCTACATGTACGATGTGGTTGTACTGATACAACAATTGCTCTTTATTTGTTGAGTACTGGAATGTCACGCTCTGAGGCTACACCCTAGACATGGACACGAGACCTAGGGCCACAAGTGATCCCAATCTAACCCCGCTGGCATGATCACGAGCATATTAAATATAAATTGAATGATAGAAAGTGTCTATAATCATTAAAAGGGGGGGGTTTCCATATACTATAACGGTGATATGTGAATACTGATGAGTTTAAGACCATATCCAACCCACCTCTATTTCAATCTCCATTCACTATAGTTGCAGAACAAAATAAAGAATGGGCACTCCAACCCACAACCAAATCACTCTCTATTTTTAAATTTTAGAGAGTTCAATAGTAGTTCTCAAAAAAATTGTGAACTACTATTCACACTCTCCATTTCACTTTTTTAGTATTTTATTATTATTTCTATTACATTACAATTAACATTTTATTTTACATATATTTTTATTAATTAAATATCTTATATTCATGATTCTTTTTAAAGGAAACACAATATTTTTAAAAATAAATTATTTAATGTAAATTAGTTAAAATTCATATTAATATATTTTTATAATTTTCATCAACGATAAAATTTTATTTTATAATTTATTTTCGTTATAAAGAATACACAAAATTAAAATGTTAAGATGAAATATTTATTAAAATACTAAATTATAATACAATACATAACATAATTATTGAAATACAAGATAAAATACAATGAATAACATAAAAAACAATTCTCGGTGAATGAAGAATCATGTTGAAAAGATGTGGAACATGCATTCAGAGTTCTGCAATTATGCCAACACCATCATATTTTTGGAGAAAAAAGTGCCACATGATATAATCTACATGTATTATAATACAGAACGTGATGATTGAGGATGAACACAAATTTAATGTACCATTTCTAGATGTCGTAGAGGCTCCAACTCCAACAAAAGAAATGGTGGTAGATGAAAATTTCCGATTTGAACAATTTCTAGCTAAACATAATAAAATTAAGGACAAAAATACTCATTTTCTACTTAGTAATGCATTAATAGAGCATTTATGGGAGCAACATAATAATTTCAAAAATTTAATACTATGTAATATTTGTCTAATCGTATTTCACTTTTATTCAATTTGCTCATTAATTTATATACTATATAAAAATTTTCGTGCAATTTATGGTATTTAAAAATATAGAATAAAATTTAATTAATATTAAATAAAAAATTGAAAAATTAACTTTTCGTATCAAATGGGAATTATGTAAAGTAATAATTGGAAAAAACAAAGAAATGATTAATATTATAATTTAAAAATAAGAATGAAATAAACTAATAATATAATATTGAGGAGACAGAAAAAGTTTTATTTTAGGGAGTAAAATAGAGAATTGGGTTTAAGTTGGTTGTGTGAAAAAATAGAGAACTTTATACTTGGAGAATAAAATAGAGTGTAGGGTTGGAGATGCCTTATACAAGGAAGATATTAATTCAATACTAAGTTGAATCTATGTATATTTTAAAATAGCCTCTAAGTAACTATAAATGAAAGGACAAGGCCCAAATAAGTCTAGCAAAGCTGAAGCTAACAGACTAAAAGTACTCAAAAGAATATCGTGACTACTGTTCTTTCAGCCCTGATTCTTCTAAAGTGGAGATTGGGAACCGATTTTAGCGTGATCTTAATAAGTAGAACCTAAACCTACAGCATGAGAAGATGTAGCACAGAGTATGCATCAGTACCTAAATGATATTTAGCATGAAGGATGAAATACAACTAAAATAACATATAATTCATCAATAAAAATAAGTAATGACATAATTTGAACATGATTAGGTATTGAATACTTATCTAACTAAATGCAAGTACCACATTTATAAAATGATGACTGAATACTGACTAATCTTTAAACATGCTCAATGCAATAGAGTGTGACCAAACTATTGAAGTTACTAATGGCCGACAATAAAATCACATGAGATAAATGTGGAGTGCGACGTATATGTCCTATCGAGAGGACCTAATATATAAGGTGAAAGGCATAGAGGCATGTTGGCGTGATCACTAAAATTATGCCCACATAGGGGACTTACAACCTACTTGATTACTAGTTTTTGGAACTATTTGGGTAGACCGAATACTAGCACAACTAGGTATTATGCTACTCATAATGAATTAAGTTGATAACATACCATGACGGAATAATAGTGGATTAGTCAAAACTAAACATACAAACAAAGAATACAACAATTAATCTAATAATGATTCATTTATGACTAAAGCAGGTATAACTAAATGACTGATATATTTGAACTAGCCTATGTAATTCAATAACTAAAGGAATACATCCCTAGGGTTATAAAATTCATACAATAAACTTGTTATTCTTGTACTAATCTAATTTTGGTCATTTTAATAGCTAATACCCAACAATTCTAACATTTAAGAAACCCCGAATATTGACAATATTCAGGGAATAAAGGATTTGACTGCAAAATTAGGGATATAATGAGAGAAATCAATCCACTAGTAAAGTACCACATACATGGTAATGAATTCCATGGAGAAATTTTTCTATTTAGGGTCTACAATTGAAAGAAACTTGATGCGTTTTTTAACTGGTATTCTTGACCTTTTTATCCTCTATTGATTCTTATATTATATGTTTTCGTTAATGATTTACATAGGTAAGTTCTAGTAATGTTTCTAGGCTAAAACATACTAAAACCTCGTAATTTAGGGTCTAAACTATGAAGCGTAGAGGTCCAGCGGAATAGGAAAAGACTAAAAGACCCCAAACATAATTGATGTAGGAGTGACTAAAGAATAGAAAGTACGGTCTGTTGGTCAATCTACGGATCTTAGATTTTTTATAAGTTCAAGCCTACCTTACAATGCATCACTAAAATAAGAAAAAAAATTTACGCAGAGATTGAAATTTAGCAAACTACGTTGCGTTTTAAAGAGGATTATATTATGGATCATATCATAAATCATGTGACGTTCATTTATTTAATGCTTAGAGTTATGCCCACTTAAAGTTTACCCAATGAAAAATTTCCCCATAACTAACTATTAACCTTCACTGATGCTCATATCTTCAGTCCATAGATCCCACTATGGACCATAGTGGTCTTTCATGATTCACAACAAAAGTTGGGTAACGGGAACCTCACAGTATAAAGACAGACCACTGACCTTGTTCAGTTCTACGCAACCTAGGTCTTTTCTATTGGTCAAGACTTAGAATATTTTGTGAAGTGGGTTTCGGAGGGGTTGCAGTGGTGGAGTACAATGCTACAGCACAGACCGTAGGTCAGACTAGAGTCGATTAATGGAGACTGTAGGTTGCACTTGTAATTTCTGAAAAACTGAAATCTGGTATATTTTTGGATAAAATTTGTTACATTGTCTCCCCCTTGGGGATATTCTTCCTCGAATGAAGACTAGACTTGTTGAAATTGAGGTAAAGGGCTGCAATTCGTACCACCAAATAGTGGAAACTTAATTTCTGACTTATCTTAGTTCCAAGAACATTCAAATATCTGAAAATTGAAGTACAAACTTAATGAACATGATACTTAGATTGATCGTACACATAAAAAATAAAGAGAAACTACAACATCAAGATGTAGTGGAATATTAAGGATTGATGTGAGGATACTTGGATTTCATGGCTGCTTTTGCTTCCCAAGTAGCTCCCTCTATGGACTGACTAATCCACAAAACCATCACTGAAGTGACGTCTTTGTTTAACAAACCTCTATCTAGACGATAATTAATCTCGATTGTACATACTCATAATAAAGAATATCTTTAACAGTAACACTTGCTAAAGATACTCCGAATGCTGGATCACCCACCCACTTCTTCAAAAACTAGATGTGGAAGAACGGATATACTGCTGCTAATTGTGCTGGCAACTCTAATTCATATTCCACTTTTCCAACCCTTTCCAAAATCTTGTAATGGACTACATATATATATAGGACTTAACTTCCCTTTCTTCACAAATCTCATCACCCCTTCATGGGTGAAACATTCAAGAAATCCCAATCATCAACTTGGAACTCTAGCTTCCTTCTCCTTACATCTTCAAAAGACTTCTCATGACTCTAGGTTGACTTAAGTCAATCTCTAATGAGTTGAAATTTCCCCATAGCATAATTGAAAGAATCTAGTCATATCGAGGATGCCTCACCTACTTACAACTAACCCATAGAAGATCTACACCTATACCTGTACAATGCCTCATAAGGGGGCATCTAAAAGCTTGAATGATAGTTGTTATTATTGGTGAGTTCTATAAGAGGAAGGTGATCATCTCAACTACCCTTGAAGTAGATCACACAGGATCTCAACATGTCCATTAAGGTCTCAATTGTACGCTCTACAAGACCATCTATACGTGGACAAAATATTGTACTAAGGTTAACTTGAGTACCAAAAACCTTTTCAAGTGACTTTTATAAATGAAAGGTAAACATAGGACCTATAGTTGATATTATTATCAAAGAAAACCCATATAACTTTACTTTCGCATTAATGTAAAGCTTTGTGTAGTCCTCCGCCGAATCAATAGACTTTAATTCCAAAAAGCGAGAAGACTTAGTCATTCTATCAACTATCAACCAAATGGAATCATAATTTTTGCAAATATGAGGTAATTCTCTAATGACATCCATATAAAACACTTCTTAATTCCATGTAGGAATGTTTTTCTCATGAGTCATACCCTTTGGCTTCAGATGTTCTACCTTCACTTGCTGGCTCTAACGAAATCGGCTATATTACTTTTCATGATATTCCACTAAAAAACTTTCCATATATCGTAGTAAATCTTAGTAGCAGTTTGATCAATAGAATATCTAAAGTTATGGGCTCTGACCATAATATGTTGTCTCAACTCACCCACAGAAGGAACACATAATCTACCTTGATAGCAATGTTTTCCATCTCCCATTAGGAGAAAACTTGATGAATTTAATACAAGGAAGATATTAACTCAATACTAAGATAAATATATTTATTTTTTCAAATAAGCTATAACATACTACAAATTTTAGGACAAGCCCAACTAAGTTGAGAAATACAAAAACTGAAGTACAAAAAATACTGAAAAGAAACTTACGACTATTGTCCTTAGATAATGAGGACTCAGAAATGACTCTATTGAACTTGATATCGAGAATCACTATAAGCGTGAACTAGATGGTAACAAGTGAAATTTAAATCAAAAGAAGTTGTAGAGCAGAGTATGCGCCAGTAGTTTAAAGATATTGAGCATGCATGATAAAATAGAGTTCAAAATAACATATAACTTATCAAAATAAATAATCAATGATATAATATGAACATGATATAGATACTGAATACTGATCTAACTTGATGTAAGGACCACATTTATAATCAGCTCATTTAAATTGACTAATCTTTAAACATTGTCAATGTAATAGAGTCTTATTAAACAATGGGAGCTACTAATAATAAGAAATTAGACCACATGAGCAATATATTGAGTCCAATGTATACACCCCATTGAGAGGTTCCAATAAACCCGACCAAAGGTTTAAATGCATGATAGTGTGATCACTAAAATTATGCCTACAAAGCGGACATACAACCTATCTTGGTAGTGATTCATTGACCACTTGGGTACGTTGATTTATAGACAACTTGGTATTATGTTACTCCCAATAAATAACGTGGTTAACATATTATGACAGATTTTTTGTAATACTTGATATCTCAAGGCGTAACATTCAAATTGTTAATGCAACAATTATTTGATAATAATCATTAATGAATATGACATATATAACTGAATAACTTATATAACTGACATAGCATATGTAATTCTTTAACTAAAGAAATACATAGCTAGGGTTCTTAATTAATGTAATAAATTGAATATTTACATGCTAATATGTTTAACTACTTCTAAAGGGTAAAACCAACAAACTCTAACATTCCAGATACCCTATGTCTATATTTATTAGGAGGATAAAGAATCTGATTGAAAACACAAAATTTAATAGGAGAAAGGAACACACTAATGAAATGCAACATACACAGTGATGAATTCCATTAAGAAATCTTTCGATATTGGTCTTGGAGAGATGGAAACTTGTTTTATTCTCCAACAAGGGTTATTGACCTTTTTCTCTACACATTCTTCTAATTTATATGTCTTGGTTAAGGATATCACTTAGGGAAGTTCTACATATGTTAATACGCTTAAACTGACTAAAATATCATAATTTAGGGTCTAAAGGACCTAGCTTAGGGGTCCAACGAAATAAGAAAAGATTATAAGACCCTTCAATTAATTGTTGTTGGAGTGACTGAAGGATAGGACTTATGGTCTCTAGGTTGACCTAAAGTCTGTAGATTGCGGTCATAATTTAAGTCTATACGATAGAGCTTCACTAAAACGAGCATAAATTTTTACTCGGAATTCACATTGTAGCAAACTCAGTGGCGTTACAAATAGGATTCAATTATCTACCATATCATAGGTTATGTGACAGTTTCTTTTTTTGTTTTAAGATTTATACCCACTAGAAGAAGACCCAATCAGACATTAACACCAAACTAACTACTAACCTTCTACTAAAGTCAGACATACGGTTTGTACATCTAACTATTGACTGTACTGGTCGATCGTGGTTCATATAAGATGCTGGGTAAAAGGGGCCTCAACCAATACATATAGACCCCCGACCACCCTTGTGTACCTTATGTATCTTTAATTATAAGAAAATTGAAACCAATAAAAACTTATACAAACTAAATCTAAGGAGAAAGGAGGATGGACAAATTGAATACATTCCTTATCCGAAACGCCAACACTCAAGATAAGTTATAAGAAGAACTAAAGGAGAATATATTAAATTTAAACTAGTTTCCTAACTCCAATGCTGTAATTATTCTGATTCTAGGCTCTCAACTAGATAGACTACTAAGGAGCTCTATACGAGTTAGAAACAGTGGTATCCTAACCAAAACGAGGAAAGACCTACTAATTGAACCTTAAAGTGATTTTCATCGTGCCACGAAACACCTACGAATTGAACCTTAAAGTGATTTGGATCGTGCTACGAAACTAACTAAGGCATTGTTTGGGAGGCAACCCAATACCCTTTTAATTCATTAACTATTTTTTCGGTAAATAATTGTGTGTTTTGTATGCAAATTTAGTGTTGAATGTACTTGAAAAATATAGATTGGTAAACAAATAATATAGTCTTCTTGTCGCCTAAGAGATCGGAGTGTTAGACTTAAATCTTTGTATGACTCAATAAAATTAAAACTTGGAGACTGTCAAACTCGGCTATCCCAAAAATTTATTAGCAAATCGCCGAGTGAGTCATCGAACCCCATCGAGAGAATCATTTGGACCTTAATTATTTTAGGGTCCTTGTGGATCTCGGCGAGGTAATAATCCACTAAGCATGTCACCGAGTGGATTGGCAAATACGACTAATGTCGTAAAATGAAATCGAACTGGAGGGTTTTAAATTAAGAAGGGTTTTGAAGTTCGAAACTATTCAATTTCGCTCATTTTTACATTCCACAGACTCACACAAAAATAATATATTTTAAATTCATGCATACCATTACTATTTGTAGTCGATCAAGTAGTGCTTGGATCTGGATCTTGATGTAAAATACGTTCAAAGCATTTCAAATACATTTCACTTAAGGGTTGTGTCTCTAGAGCCTTTTGCTGTTGGTTTAATAAGTTTTGAGTCTTTTTTATTAGGAAAGATTTTCAGGCATAACACAACGGAGACAAGTAAGAAAATGCATATAAAGGACCTACTGAAGCAATGGACGATTCGTCGTTCAATGATTGCCCCGTAGATGATGATCATAGATGTACAACCCATGCAATGGAGGAAACCAGGGAATTCTGGCCTAGTGTGCAGCCATGACTACCATCGACGGGGTGTCTATCAATCGATGGACCGTAAGGGTGAACCGTACTTTGATATTATGAGTGTTCTATTACCAGATACATGAAGAATCTAAGTACGGAGTATTTAAGGAGCATCAACGGACTATAGATGGATCAACAAACAATGTTGTTGGGTAGTTGTTTGATTCAAAGAAGATGATACTCTAGAGAATGAAATATTTTTCTAGGTCATGGGTGAAAGAAGCAATCCACGAACCCTCGATCGATCCACGACCCGTCAGTGTTCTCGTATATTGAATTCGTGTCTGAAGAAACTTTCCTTATTTGATTTCCTTTTTAATAAAGATTTTTCTCTCTATAAATAAGGTATTAAACCTTATTTATGAGGTTAGCTACAACTTCCAATGGCCTAGTTTATGTTTTGGAGATTACTTTTTGCAACTTTGGCAAATAATTGATTTCAAGTTTTGTTTGGAAGCTTTTTTTTACAATTCAAGTGCAATTTCTGGCTTTACTATTCTTGTTATGTAATTTCATGATTTCTTAATCCATCAATATAAATTGTGTTCTAGATATGATGGGTAACTAAACAAAAAAATAGGGTTGCGCGAACCATAAGGGATAAACAAAGTATAATTAGCAATTAAGCAATTCTTAAATAGTGTTTTTGGATGCATTGTCCATTCTTTCGGTTAAAAGTCCTTTAAATAAGTGCATGTGTTAGAACTGTCCTTGTTGCTACTTACCAGACCAATGAGGTAATTAATATGAAAAGAGTTAACAACATACACTTAGTAAGATACTAACTAATAGGCTAGTGTCGAATGGTGTGAAGTAATAACTAAGTCATACATCGAGTATAATGTCTGAGGTAATGGAAAGGGTTAGCATATAATAAACACATAGTCGAGCAAAGATGCTGCGTAAAATTCTCTGAACTTCGGGGAAAGGATCTGGAGATACATAACTTACCACTTTGCATGTAATACAGTAGAAAAGGATTGATATTAGAATGAATGTTGAGTAATAAACTTATGGGAAACACATACACCTTAGTTACGTTATCTTATTTATACAACCAAAGTTCACTTTTGTTCACTTAATAATCATATTATTAATGGATTCTATTTCACAACCCCCCCCCCTCCTCGTTTACTTAATTGTTTTGGAAATACCTTGATTAAAACGGTATATTTATGGGTTAAAGTGAGGTCGAAATCATATTCCTCTCGGGATAGACCCCAACTTACTAGTAGGTTTCTTTACTTGATTATGAAAACAGCAGATCACCCCCTAGAACGTACACAACGTACTCGACTTCTTGGAGGCTTATACAAGACCATAGAAATCTTTCATTGCATAATCGTAAAAATAGTGGAAAATATAAAACTTTTCATAGAAGATCATATGCTAGAATTATGACTTCATATATCTATAAAATAAAATATGTACATAAGTAGACTCTATGTCTTTTTACCATCTTATACACAATTTAATAGAATAGAATAGGGACATGACCCTTAACAACATGAAGGATTAGTCTAATTTATTATATAAACATAAAGAACATATTAGCATAGGCAACCCTTCAATTATAAGGGCTCCATTATTTGAACTTGGGAGATTCATTGATGCTCTTCACTCAGGAGACATACTTTAGACATCTACGACTACACTTTCTGTGAAATAATGAAGAAGAATGCTACTAGTACAAGAATTGCCTAAGTATGGCAACCATGCAAATACATGCATTTAAATAGGACATTTCATTTGAAATCACGCCACATGTCTTTTTAGGAAACCTCATGAACGTAGGCATAATAACAACAATATAGTTCACATACATCATATAGACATGAATACTACTCATAATAACACACAAAGCCATTTATCTTAGTTTGAGGCATATTCAATACATATAGTACATAATTTATTGTTTAATCTTAGTTCTTTCCTTTACTAACCCATAAGTGTACTTGGTACAATATATCACCTTGAGGTCACATTACTATAGTCTTTCACAGATATGTTTCATAACAATAACCATAACCATAAATGTTCAAAAATAATAAGGACGTCATATACATCAAAGTCATATAAGGAATATCGCCTATGCCAATTACTAAATCATACTAGTGTCTTGTGTAGGTAGCATCCCATAATATTAATTCAACTAATTGTACAAAAGAAGTCTTTCTAGACTAGCATATTATCTTCAACAAGTCCTTACACTTCCATTTATAACCAGTCATAAGGCACATACTTGATAGTATCATATAAAGACTCTTTTCTTTTCTACAACCTTAGTAATAAATCATTTAGTACAAACCATAAGTAAATAACCCTCACAACTCCTTCGCAAGCGTGCTTGTGCAATGTACACATGGAGTCCCATACCCCAACATATACCAAGTAAACTTATTTAGAATCCATAAGTGAAATTTACACACATACACATAATTCATGTCTTGACATAACAAAGTCACTTAACAATGCATTCATACAAATCATACATCTTACTTTCATACAAGTATTACTCTCATCCTTTCATGGAGTTCGCTAGTGCAATGCATGGGTAGGGTCCATAGTCCTCCCTATACTATGTAACATCCACAAGAGTTGTGATTAGAGAAATTAATCTTATCTTAGTATATTTCTTACTTTCGGGATGCTTGGCAATAACCGACATAGACCATCTGACCTAGATTGAATTCACTGTCGTACAATCCCACACCCAAAAAAGGCATTCTACTTTCCAAGGTAGAACCTATAATATAGCTATCTAGGAGGTTGCACTAGCTATATCCTATGGGGGCACGTAGTTAAGGGATAGTGAGATTGCTTATAGAATCTTTCCCTATTGCATTATTGGGAAGGCTTTTATCTCATGAATAATCACTTAGATGACCAAACCCATTACATTAACGAAGGGGTAATTTCCTCATTGTTCATATCTACTTTATGATAAGCTTAAACTCCTTTTTAAATATATTTATGACTTTAGTAATCATTTATTCATAAGATTTTTCTTTTGGGACGGGCTCCTTCATACATCATATAGCTCAAAGGTTTCTATGATAAGAATCTACTTTCATCAAAGAACTTATATTATGTGAGAATGTGCTTTCACATAAATCCATTATTCCGACATTGATATGTGTGCGCATAGAATTTGAGATCTACCTTCACATAAACACCTCTAGTCACAAATGTTCATAAGTTCATTAATAATATACTTACTTGCATAAAAATAGGTAATGACTCATAGGAGAACTACCCTTTGCTTAATCATCATGAATATGTCCTATTCATAGACATGCATGAAGTGTATGTGTACATTGGTCAACATGATTAGATAATATACATAACTTGGTATTGAGGAAGCCACCTTCAACAATCACAACACATGTACAACATTCCTCAATCCTTAAGTCATACACACAGAGCATTAAGGACTATAGACTACACACACTCACATTACATTGTAGGAGACTATAGCATATTCAACATTAGAATAAAGGATTCCTAGCACTACTTTGGTCACACATTGATTTAGGGTTCATATAGGTAAGGTTCATACTACAGTAATGTTCATCATCATTAGTCATATAGTCCACACCTACCTCTAACATGATAATCACAACATCATCGACACACCTAGATCATGCAACTAGTGGTGAAGACTATACATATAAATTCACATAAAATCAATTCAGTTAAAACATGTTAATAGAATCAACGCTACATCCTTCAACTTCCTAAACATTAAAATTGTCATGTCAATTAATCTTACATATATTGCCTTCAAGGACATTAACATCACATAGAAGGATATACAAAAATGTAAACACCGCCACTATAAGTGAATCGTTCCAATCATCACAATTAAATAAATGTTCGATAGTAATTAGAGGAAAATAGGTCAACTTACCAAATCTCGAAGCTTATGATCATCTTGATCAATTCCCAATAATTCATAATCAATCGACATAATGTAATATGGAACTAATAAATTTATTATAATGTAAACATAATCTAATCATGAAGATCACAAAGACCCACATTATAGGACAATTTGAGCAATTAGCAGGATCATGGTTTCTTCATGAAATTGAATTGAAATTATTAGTTAAAATAGAAATTAAACATAAGTCCACCATTAGTATGACTTTGAAATAAATTTGACAATGAACCCACGGCTAGATTAAAATTTAGGAACTTTTGATCTTTGAATCACTTTTGAAAATCATTGATTGAACTACTTAGATTGAGCATTAACTAAGGATCAACAATACCCTTACCTTATTGATTGAAGACCGTTGAAAAATTGGGGAAGACAGCATAGAAATATAGCCCCTAGCTTGAACATGAGTTTTGGTCTCCACTGGAGGTTTGAGAAAATTTGGAGGAGAATATGTCACAGAAGATTATGAGGAGGTATGATGCAACTGATGCTAAGGTCAAGGATATAAGAAATAACATGTATAGCATTTGAGAAGGGATGGATGCACATGATGTCCCGATAAAGCATTTTGAGCTTTAGATGACTCAATTGTATACGACACAGACCTCTGGCCAACCAGGCACTCTTCCAAGAAACACTATCTAGAACACAAAGAATGATGGGCATTGCATAGCAGTCAATACTAGAGGGGGTAACCAAACAATTGATCCACGTATACCGTCTGTAGTAGAAGGTTATATGAGAAACAATGATGATGTAACATAAGCTAATTGAGAGTTGGGTGATGCAACAACAAATGAAATAGAGTTATCTTGGAAAGTGGTCCCATACCTCGACCTGCACAACAACATCCACATAGATTGGTGAAGAAAAAGTAAGATGGCAAATATCACCAGTTTATCACCTTGATTAAAAAGCTTTCCATCAATATTATGTTGATAGAAGATTTAGAGAAAATGTTGTAATATGCTAAGTTTATGAAGGATATGGTGATAAAGAAGAGGTCTTTTACTTTTGAAGATGATAACATAATGCAGCATTGTATTTCTATTGCTACAAGGGATCATTTTGTCACCTCCTAGGAGCACCCCCTAGATGTAAGAGTGTCGTCGTCCTCTTTGAGAAATATAACTAGCCTCTTAGCTTACATCATTCTATTCATAGGTTAAAAATGTCAAAATTGTATAAAATTTTTCATTACTTCTACATTGAGGTTTACATAGACCTCTACATACACATAATGCTTATATCGAATATACATAGACCCTTCGTATAAGAAGATTACATAGTCTTCTACTTTTATTGCACATAGATATATAAAATATAACATAGACTTTAATAGACGTCCCATCTCATAACCATCTAGCAAGATTATAACAATATGGGCCTAGCCCATCCATCTATACAATAGAGCCACATATAGGCTATACAATGTTTAGTTGTAAACACTTCGAAAGAGTTTTTGTTTTGTTTAGTTTCTCTATGTATTTCACTTTCTATGTTCCTTGTGTAATAGTATTGGATAGAGATTAGAATAGGGTTTGTGTCTAAAAAGGGTCCAAAAATTTAAAAATAATGGCCTAATTATTCCTGCGTGAGCAGAACGGCAAATTAGAACCAACAGAAAATTATCAGGTGCAAAGGTTTAGTGACACCATTGACGGTCCGTTGCTCCATTGACGGGCTGTGAATGGTGTCTGTAGATCTCAGGTAAGTCTCAAAACATGTTTAACTATAAGGGTGATCGACTTTCCTAATAGACGGATAATCAATCAATTCATGGATCGTCAATAGTGTCTTGTTGATCCATTCAACCAGTGCACCTACTCGACCCGAACTCCAATTTTTAGAACACCACAATTCAAATGCTCCCCCCCTCCCAATTCAATTTTCTTTCCAATTACATACCATAACGATCCTTCATGAAATTCTTCTATAAATCACTTCCTAAATGATTACCACATCTCTAAAAATCCTCCGTCTATTCACTTTTCCCAAAACCACAACGACCTCTCACAACAATTCTATATGTTTTTATCCCCACAAGTCAAGTGATCAGGTTCGGCAGGCGTCAGCTACTTCTTTGGGCCACACAGAATAGAAGCCACACAATGACACCACTCTTTATCACCTATAAGGGACCACGAATCCAAAGAGTAAAGTGATCTACTCGAAGAGGGGAAAAGCCATGTTAGTGGCCCCATCCCTCCGTTTAATTCATGTAGACACCGAATTTGAGAGAGACCAAGATCATGTTCCTCCAAGAAAAAGACCACCAAAAAAAGTATCTAAAATTAATTTGGGAACCACTCAGAAGGTTAACCCCTAAATAGCCATTGCCTCTCTATCTGATAAAGAGCGTGCACTGATCGACTCATAAACTGCGACTTCTTCCATTTGAGAAGGGGGATAAATATCTGGCTCCATGTATGCTACTCCTTCAGGCATATGGTCTGCACTCTCATCAAGGACCAAGCCGGGCAACACATCTAGCTCCTACACTCAGACAGACATCATATGGGGGGAACACAAATAAAGAGCCTCATCTAATAAGGTGAATAGCTCGGAAGTTGCACCTGCACACCAAAATGATGACCCCACCTCAATAGAAGATGAACCAAATAGGTGGTATGTAGACGGATAATGGAAAAATTATACTGAGAGACCAAGATGTCAAAAGACAAGGGGGTGAGGGCTCCACATATCACTAAGGAAGGAAGAGTCCTCGTAGGTAGCGTACATACAATGCATGAGGTGCACTGATTATTTAATTTCCACATGTGTGACTGTATGGCACCGGACCTGGGCACATACATATAGGATATTATGCGAGAGTTCTATGTCTCCTATGATGCCACTCTTCGAGGGTCCATCAATAAGCAGGCAAAAAACGCAAAACTGACCATCTCACATATACACTAGTTCGAGGATACTAGGTAGATATCTCATAGGCCATCATATATCGATTACGATACGACCCGACCGCTTATTAAAATTGGAGCCTTAACACCGTAGAGTTTTATTACAAGAATGACATGGTCCTGGAAGGTGATTTATACATGAGTATTGAAAAGTAGGAGGCAATGAAATGTGGGTAGCCTAATTCATACCGACATATCGTGAGTGTGTTAAGTGGGTCATAGCACCACGAGGGATCATCAGGAAGTCCACACTTAACTTTGTGGCAAAATTCTTTTGCATGTTGGTCCGAAATAGAGTATCACCTATAATTGCTCGGAAGATGTTAACAAAGATATAAGAGAGGGAGTTCAAGAACTCCACTACTTACCATTTTTCATGTTAGATCTTTCACATGTGCAGGGACAATAGAGTTCCAATCCGGCACTATGACACACTCAGTCCATCCACCGTGATATTGGATATATGTCTTATAAAAGATGAATCTAATATGGCAGCATCCCACAGAGGGCCTAATGTAAATGTGGCAGACATGGTGGAGCAAGCACAAGGGGCTGACCCCTTCATACAAGAGTTGGCCCACCCTACCCAGCCTTTTTTTCTCTTTTAATTAGCATGTCCCCCAAATCATTGAGGTCTACACGACCACCCGCAACGGTGATTCCCTTAGCTAGATTGTAGAAGCTAGAGTCTGAGATGATTACCTTGCTCCATCACATATAATCCTTCTTGCAGAAATCCATCGTGGAGGCTGAGGACCACAAAGAAAATAGGGTTGCCAACAAAACTTAGCAGCAGATTCAGGCAGTTGTGATTTCTTGCATGACCAACCCCCACCAAAGATCTCAGTGTAATTAAGATAGATTAGACAAGCATACGAGCGGATGTGTATTTTATTTTTGACATACGGGAGACTGAATCAGAGCATGCCCTTTTAGAAATCACGGAAGATACCATTCTTGAGGCCTTGTTCAAGGAACCTATTTAGACACTACTTGAACAACGTGTTTGTAGCAAGAGTTATCATTCTAGCCACAATGCTGAAACTGATGATGATGATCGTGCCAAAAAAGAGAGTGGACGCAGGTTGAAAAGGCTAGAAGGGTGTTGATAGGGGATGACGAGATGCGCCAGAGGAGGGTTCAAGAGTTATTTGTTGGGGCATCAAGTTTCGGGCCCATGAGTGGAGTACTAAGTATTATCGATGGTGCTGATAAAGTGGTGAATGTCACTACTAAAGGTGTCATCCATAGAGATGTCAGCACTACTAATGGTGACCCAAATACTGACCCCCTGGGCTACGTGAAACAGAACCCACTCGCTTGTTGATAGGTCTTCGATGCTATGTACCACATGTTTCTTCGCCTACCATTAAACTTTTATGATTTCTTATACATTGGGTACAATTTCTCTCTCTTTTGGTGGAAATGGGGAATGGGGAAAATAGAATGTGAGAGGGTAAAGCTTGATTAGGCGAACTAACGATCCTCAATTGGTGTTGTCTTAACTGTGTTCTTTTGCCCCGTGAGAGTTCTTAAATTTCTGTCAAACTAGAACGTATTAGTAAGTGCATGTGTAAAAGTATAAAAACATTTAAGCATGATGGCAAATGAAAAAAAAATGAAACCCGTCAAATTAAAAAGTACTTGCATGTATAGGCTTAGATAAGTTGAATGTGTCTGCTCTAAACATGACATGAAAATGCACCAACTAGATCACTTTTAACTAATACTTGAATCGGTAATTTTGATAATTTGATAGTGCAACGATGTTCCGTGTTAGTGTGAGAATATTTAATTGTTCAACAGTTGGTGCCTAACTAGAACTTTCTCGGTGAGTCCTTCTAAGGGAATTTTCTCTAGAAGCTAGGAAGTGATCATAGTCCCTTCTTAAGAATAGTCCACAACTAGCATTAAAAGTGGTTGACCAAATGAAGTGAATGTTTCCGTTGATGAAAATTTGTTTTGCATTAAATAGATCATTTCTTTCTAATTCACCAACCCTCCTTCACATGGTTTAATATTTTGGCCTAGTCCTTAGTTGGACATGTGCACCCTTGATTTAGGCCAAAAGCCTATGTTTTGGGTAATGTAACACTCTGAGAGTCTAAGACCTAATCAAGATTCTCGCATGAAGAACTAAGATAAAGATCACTGTTTATAGGACTAATATAATATGTTTGAAACATTTAGGAAGTGTTAGAGTCAAATGTCAGGAAACATCCATGACATGTAGCTAATTGTAAAATGTACACTAGTGTGCCATTGCACGTTTCATGCGGTTTTAAGAGTCGAAAATTAATTAAAATTGGTATAAAAGTTTTGAAACATTTTTAGAGTGTGTTAAGGGTAAAATTGTCCATTTATGACTCTGCGACAACCACCCTAAGTTCCTTAGAGAGGACACTCGCAAACGATCTAAAACGACCAAATTGAATGTAGACAAGGACGAGCCAATCGACAAGACATTAATTGGTCGACGCTCTATCGATGGTATTCATTGGAAAACACTTAGAAATATAGAAAAAAAATCCCAAAAAACAGAGTCTCTATCACAATCAATGGCTTTCACGTAAGGTGGTGTCAATGGACCTATAAATTGTAGGTCGAGGTCTCATATGTCCTTGTGTATGTCAACTGCGTAATTGTAAGTTGAGAGAATTAATTAGTTAGTTGGTTAGTTAATTAATAAAGGGTTAAGGGGTATATAATTAGTTAAGTTAAAGGGTTATATAATACATAAACCTAATTAAACTAAACCAACACCACACAATTCCCAAACTCAAATTCTCTAACTTCTCTCTACTTTCTCTCTCTTTCCCCAAATACCGCCATTTAAGACAAGGTTAAAGTTCATTAGATCTGCAGGAACGGAACTCTATCTCCATAAATCTTCAAGTATTTTTAAGGTATGGGAAATCTTCACTCTTTGGGATCTCTTTCCCCAAGAGGCTCCATCGAATTGATTTAAAAAGTAGTCAATAACATGGGCTTACTTTCATTACAAAATTGATCCTCTCTTGGGGTTTTATTGCTTGTGTCCATTTTCTCCAAGAGAGTGCTTAAAGTTCTGTTGAACTGGCATGTATTAGCAATTGTATCTGCAGAAGCATAAAAATACTGAAACATGACGGCAATGAGAAAATGAGACCCGTCAAATTTAAATGTTCTTGGGTATCCTCTTATACGTTATAAATAAAAAAGATAGGATGCTTCATGATCACAAAGTCCCTTAATCTGGAGGCCATATTACTCTCCAAAGCATTAACCCAAGGCCCAATGTCTCTATTTACTTGTGTAGTCATAACTCCGGCTAGAGTAAAGAGAACCTCTCTAATATCTCCATTAGCCATAATAGGGGGAACCACTAGACCCTCATGAAAAATGCACCAACTGCATGACCTATAACTAAAACATGAATTGGTAATTCCGATCATCTCATAATGCAATAATGTTCAAAATGAGTGTGAGAAATTTGATTATTTAACATTGCGCTCCTAACTAGAACTTGCCCAGTTAGGCCTACTAAGGGAATTGACACTTGAAGCTAGGATGTGATCATAGACACTTCTTCAGAATGATAAAATAAAGTGAATGGTCCCTTTGATCAAAATGTGTTTAGCCTTAAATAGACCATTTCATTCTAAATCACCAATTCACCTACCTAGGGTTAAATCTTTTTTCCTCAATCCTTCCTTCGATATATGCATCTCTACATAGGCCAAAAGACTAAGTTGAGGGTGGCTTATGCAAAAGTAACTTCATCTTGGTACTCACGTAAGAGCCAAATGTTGTCAAGACCAGTCCCAATTTACTGAGGCAAATGACGGCCAGTAGACTCGTCGATGCCTCGCTGATGGGGGTGGTGGGTCATGAGTTAGGCGTGCTGGGAATAGCTTCCAACGACAAGCCTCAGTCCCATTCCACAGACCAGCAGGACAGTCCGTTGGTTTGGAAACGGGTCGTGGTTTGGCAAGTCGGCTATGAACATTATTCCTGCGCAGTTCACAGTTAACTCTATGGGTGAATTGGAATATTCACCCCATCTCAACTATTTGTTATAATTTAACTTATTAATATAATTTATAAATCGATCTTCTACTCACCATTACTAAAATTCTGACTATGTTCATCTAATTATTCACCCATCTCAATTATATGATGTTACTTAATAGATAACTTTTTTTAAAAAATGTATTAATGTCTTAATATTTAAAACAAATAATAAATATTTATTAAAGCTTATTAAAAAAAGTGCATGAATTAATTCGTTATGTATAACTTCTTTATCTTTAATCATAAAATTTGAATTTAAGCATGAAAGAGAATCCAATTGAAAGTGTCCTCCTAAATAAGTTGTTCAACCTAAATTTAATTGGAATTTCTATTAAGACTCAAAAATTGAGATGGGTGGTGTTTAATTAGTAATGGTTGGGTAGTAGGTTGGTATATAAATGATATTAATAAATTAAATTATATCAAATTATTGAGCGCCAAGTATTTAGAAAAGTTATTCAAATGGTTTAAATTGGAAACCGTTAAATAAGTGGTTAACTTTTAACCCAAAGGTGGATGACAAGAGTATTTTGGAACCAATAGGTGGGTGAAAAGGGCATTTTGGATCCAATAGGTGGATGGAGGGTAGTTTTGTACCATTTCTAATACTTCGAGGGTATTTTAAGCCCTTTTCCATTTTAATATTATTTTACCTTTTAGCGTTTCTAATATTCATGGCGAAAAAATTTCAATATTAACATTTCGTACTTGTTATTTCTAAATATATTATTGATTAATGTTTTTGTTAATCTTTCTTATTATTGGATATTGTTATTGAATTGAATGTTGCTTTTTTTATATATATATATTGTGTTATGTCCTTGCTTATATTGTTTTTGTGAGTTTTAAGGGTCGATACTAATATATCTTTGATGTATTATTTTTATTTTAAATTATTGCGAGCAAAACATGTTAAACTGCCCGATGATAAAAAAATCCGTCGGTTTTGGAGTTCTCCAGATTTTAAATGATGGAAATTTTGTTTAACTTTATATTTTATTTGTTAAAATAGCCGATAAAGAAATAACCTCTGATTTACAAGGCCTCCATAGGTAATAAGACGAGTTTTTGATTTTTAAGGTAATATTTGGTTTATTCATATTTATTCATTACTTATACTCTTAGTAAGTGTCCTTACAGGTACCCGGAGTTGCTTCTTCCCATTGAAGCTATTCAACAAAGTTTGAATTACAGTATTTATTATTTTGTATATATTTCTATTTGGGAAACCTTAGGTATTATTGGGTATATTGCATGTTTATCATACTTGTACATTATTTTATTTTCTTCTCATCCATTTGAAAAAATATATTCAGTCGAGACCCACACTAGTGGATTTCAAAGGTACCTAACCCCATCCATTCGAAATAACTTTAACCACTTATGTAGAATCAAACTGGTTTCATTAACTTACTTTTAAGTCAATTTGATCATTGGTTTCCTAGTTTTCCTAAAAATTAGGTGACGACTGCCTTTAATCTCTTTTATCCATTTAAAATTTTTAAATTCTTTTTAAATTGAGTCACCGCGATGTTGCACCCTTTCACGGGATGTCAACAATCTTTGTTGATGATATCCTCATTTACTATATAAATGAGCAAGAACATGCGAGTAACTTGAGTGTTTTTTTTGTAGAGTTTAAAGATCGGCAGTTATTCACATAGTGCAGCAAATGTGAATTCTTATTGCAATCCGTTGCTATCCTTGGTGATATTGTTTCTAGTGAGGGGATCAAAATTGGATTAATAGAAGATAAAAGCAGCACAAAATGTCCTCGACCTACGTCTCCTATAGATATCAAAAGCTTCTTGTGTCTAGTCGGTTGTTACAGAGGTTTTTGGTAAGATTTTCATCTATAGCTCTCTATTATCTAAATTTACTAAAAAGATGGTCAAGTTTATGTGGTAAGATGATTGTGAAAATTGCTTTGTAGAATTGAAAAGTCATCTGACTACAATTCCCATTTTGATTCTACTAGAGGGTCCAGATGGTTATGTTATTTATGGGGATGCATCAAGAGTAGACCTAGGTTGTATGTTGATGAAGCAATGTAGAGTTGTAACTTTTTCTTCTACAAAACTTATGGTGA
Organism: Solanum lycopersicum; assembly: GCF_036512215.1. Classification (NCBI taxonomy): domain Eukaryota; kingdom Viridiplantae; phylum Streptophyta; class Magnoliopsida; order Solanales; family Solanaceae; genus Solanum; species Solanum lycopersicum. The sequence goes on along the minus strand of NC_090807.1, from coordinate 31,866,444 downwards.
ATGAGAAGGACAATCCAACTCATGATCTAGATCTTGCAGCGGTGATATTTACAGTTATGATTTGGAGGCTTTACTTGTATAATTTTCATGTAGACATGGCCACATATCATAAGAGCCTTCAGTATGTATTTACCCAAAAAGAATTGAATATTCGCCTGAGAAGATGACGTAAGTTACTGAAGGATTATGACATGAGTATGTATTACCATCCTGTTAAAGAAAAATGTATTAGGATATTCCTTTAGAAGATTATCTATACATAGGGTGGCAGATGTTGAGGAAGCAAGAGGGGAACTGGTGAAGGATGTTCACAGGCTTGCCCACTTGGGAGTTCTCCTTATGAGTATATCATATAGTGGTGTAATAGTTCTAAATGGGGTAGAATCTTCTGTGGTAGTAGAAGTTAACAAAAAGCAAGACAATAATCAAATATTTCTTTAACATAAGGGTGTAGTCCACAATCAGAGTGCTGAGATTTTCTCCCATGGGGGAGATGGTGTACTTTACTATAAAGGAAGATTGTGTGTTCTTGATGTGGGTGAGTTAAGACAACATATTCTTGACGAAGCCCATAACTCTAGATATTCTATTCATCCAGCCTCTAGTATGATGTACCACGATCTTTTGGAAGTCTTTTGGTGGAAAAGCATGAAAAGGAATATAGCAGATTTTGTGAGTAAGTGCCCCAATTACCAGCAAGTGAATGTAGAATATAAAAAATCAGGGGGTATGACTTAAGAGATAGACATTCCTACATGGAAGTGGAAAATGATTAATATGGATTGTATTACAAGGATACCTCGTACTCGTAGACAACATGACTCCATTTGTTGATAATTGACCGAATGACTAGGTTTTCTCGCTTTTTGGTAGTCAAAACTAATTATTAGGCATAGGACTATGCTCAACTTAGCATTAATGTGATTGTATGGTTACATGGGGTTTCTTTGTAAATAATATTAAATATAGGTCCTTGGTGTACCTCTCATTTATGAAAGTCATATAAAAAAGGTTTTGGTACTTATGTGAACATTAGGAGAACATTTCATCCGCATACAGATGGGCTGGTAGAGCATACAATTCAAACCTCAGAGGGCATGTTGACATTTTTTTGTGATCTACTTCAAGGGTAGTTGGGATGATAAGCTTACTCTTATAAATATCACCTATAATAATAGCTATCATTCAAGCATTTTGATTCCACACCATCTTAATGTTATAGTTCATCTTAAGATTTTCAGCCTTTTTTTCATAAGAGCAATCTTAGTATCATGTTCCTTAAGTTTGTACTTAAATTTTCGCCGTATTTGCATATTCTTTTAACTAAGATCAGCCTGAAATTAATTTTCCATTGTTTGGTGATAGGAATTGCAGGCGCCTTTTCCCTCCATTTCATCTTGTCTATTTTTCATCTAAGGACGAATGTTCCCAATGGGGAGATAAGGCACCACATCATATCCAAAAATAGACCATATTTAAACTTTTCAGAAATTGAAGGTACAACATACGGTCACCATTAATTGATCGTAGGTTAACCTACGGTTCATGTTGAAGATCCGTAGTATAGCGCCGCAATCCCTCCCAAAACCTAGATCACAAAATGGGCTAAGTCTCGACCGAGAGAAAAGACATACTTTATGTAGACCATGACACAGTCAGTACTCTATGTCCATAGATTTAGGGTCCCTTTACTCAGCCTCAGATGCTAATCACAAAAGACCAACCCGGTATGTAGTTAGACCTGTGGACCGTAGGTCTTACCATTACTGAAGGTTAGTAGTCATTTAGGGGGAAGTTGTTTATTTAGAAATTCAAGTGGGCATAACTCTTAGCACAAAGTAATTGAATGTCACGTGATCTATGATATGATTGTTTATTTAATCATCTTTTCAACGTAACCGAATTAGCTAAAATTTGATCTTCAAGTAAACTATTTTTCTCCTTTCAAGAAAATTTGAACTAAGAACTCAATCTACGGAGTAGATAAACCTACGACCTATATGTCCTCTTCGTATGTCACTACAACAACAATTATGTTAGGGGTGTTTAGTCTTTTCCTATTTCATTGGAACACTAAGCTACATCGCTAAAAGATTAAATTATGAGGTTTTAGTAAGTTTAAGCTCGAAAACATAATTATAACTTACCTATGCTAAATTATTAATTAAAACATAGAAAATTAGAATCAAGAGAGGAGAAAATGGTTAAGAACCCTACTTCAAGAACGCGACAAGTTTCCACTAATTACATACCCTAAATCAAAAACATTCTCCATGGAATTCATCATCTGGTATAATCTATTGCACTACTTTGTTCCTTTCTCCTATTAGGTCCCTAATTTTAAGTTACACTTTATTCCCTCAAAATTATCTAGACATAAGGTTTCATATTATTGCATGAATTTCATAACCCTAGCAATGTACTTCTTTAGATCTTGAATTATACATGCTCGGTCTGATATATCAGTCATTCAGTTATGCATGCCTCAGTCGTAAATGCATCAATATTTGATTAATTCTTCTATTCTTTGTTTGAATGTCTTGTTTTGAGCCATCCATTATTATAGAAACTCCATCATGGTATGTTAACAACTTAATTTATTGGGAGTAGCATAATATCAACTTGTACTACGGTGCAGAATACCAATATAGTCTAAGAACTACTAGTAAGGTAGGTTTTAAGTCCCCTTTGTGGGCAACATTTGAGTGATCACACAACCATGTTTCTTTACCTTTGGACAGGTATATTGGATCCTCTCGATGGGGCGTATAAATTGCACTCTATATTTATCTCATGTGGTTTAATTGTCCATCATTAATAGCTCCCACAATTCAGTCATACTCTATTGCATTGACCAAATTTACAGATCAATAAGTATTAAGTCAGCATTTTAGAAAGCCTTGAATCAAGTTAGATCATGGTCCTTACATCTAGTTAGATCAGCATTCAATATTTATATCATGTTCATATTATACCATTGTTTATTTGTATTGTTCTGTTATATGTTATTTCAGATGTATATTATCATTCATGCTCAATACCTTTCAACTAATAATGCATGCGATCTTCTCGTGATATAGTTTCAGGTTCACAGTATCCAGATCATGTTTAGATCGGTCGCCAATCTCGACTTTAGCAGAATCAGTTATGAGTCGTCATTTTCCAAGGGCAATAATCATGATTTTCTTTTAGTATTTTTATTTCATTATTTTTAGTTTTGCTAGACTTAGGTGGGGCATGTCCCATTATTTCTAGTCAGTTAGAGGCTATATTCTGACATACATATATTCATCTTAGTATTGAGTTAACATCTTCGTTGTATTCTCCGTCATTTTTTATGATTATAGCTTTCACATAGATTCTATCATTCAGTTTATCTTTTGTATGCTTATGATCATGCCAACAGGGTTATTTAGGGATCACTTTCTCTCCTATGTCTCATGTCCACATCCAGGGGGGTAGCCTCGAGGAATGAAATTCCAAAACTCAACAAAGAAAGAGAATGTCTTGTAGCAATCTACAACCAAGTATATAGGTAGAATCCAAAGACTATCCCGAAGTGGAACACATATAAATCATTACAACACATAAACATGCATACATCGAATATAAAAAACATCCATTATCAGTTAAGAACAATCTACAACTTCACACTCTCAAGATAAACATATATTCTAGGTCATTGTACCTCTCACAAAACTCATACCCAAATTGATACTATACCGGTACATGGTACCGATCCAAGTCAGTGTGCCGGATGTGAAACTCAATCCCATATGCTCATTGGAACATGACACCTGATCCAAGTTAATGTGTCAGAATATAACACCCGATCCATTTAATATGAAACAATTACAATCACAATGTACATTCTCATAATTATATAACCAAGTCATAAATCATGGCATACAATTATTCAATCATCCTCATTTCTTATTAGTGTGATCAATAATGAATCATTCCCTACATACATGAATTATAATGAAGTAAATACTATAATACATCATACCAATATTAAATTACATCCATAACCTACCTAAAACAAAGCTTGAACCCCCTAAGAAACTTGATTCTTTTTTTTCTGGGTTCTTTTGAGCCTGTTCTTGATCTACAACCAATAAATATAACAAGATAGTCAATAAAAAAGACTTTGTTACGCAGACTATAATAAATAATATAGACCCTAGGTTGGATAGTTGATCCCCATACCAAGAATTGGGCTTTTCCTACCATAAATCATATATAAAACCCTCCCCTATCGATAATTACACAAGAAACTATATCCTATGGATTAAAAAATGTGTTTGGGTAGTAAAAATATTATCTTTGGTTTTAGAAGAGGTAGAAAACCTACAAGAAATACCTCTGCGTTGTTCCTTACCTCTCAACATTGAAATGTCTAGAATAAAATTTTATTAGAGTTTTATTTTGACATAAGTCGCGTATGTCCCGCCACAACTGTCCTCACACTGCTACAGCGGCGCCACATTGGTAGCTTGCATGGAAACAATTAGAAAATTCAAGAATTTCAAACCCACATATCACAACACACTTCCATCCTATGACATTGCGCAAATACTCTTTCATGATAAGATTAGTTTTAGGAGATCTACTCGCCTTAGTTCAATTCTGTAAAGTTGTACGGGTTCCATAATGTTCAAGCTATATACTCATGTGATCAAAATCATAATAAGTTCACCCATTTTTTACCATATTTCCCTAGACTTTATTGACTCCGATTTAATCTAAATATGGACTTGTTTGGGAAAATTTCAAGATACTACAAAAAAATATGTCGATCCAAAGTTTAACTTCGTTAGCTTTTTTATAAGAACGGTAACCAGCCGTTACAATCAGATATGTGACAATACATCATCTAACCCACGTTGCCAGAGTTGTCCTATACTTTACCCGATAGAACTCCTTAACTAAGTGGATCCTCTTCTCTATTAAAAAAATGCAATAAAGGAATTATCTAAAGGTATGAACCTTTAATAATGACTACATAGTTTATGGGGTCACTGAGTTTTTAGAACTCTCCCCATATCAGTGCTCAATACGAATCAAAAAACTTAACTTAGCTCATGATGTTTTAAATATAACTTTTCCTCTTCCTCCACTTTGAGAGTATTACTGAAAATGTTTCTCTAAAATTCTATATTATTGAAAACAATTCATGAACTCTTTCATCGTTGTTTCCTCTCTTCTTAGATGTAAAAATATTTGCTCTTGGGAATATTGAGTTCCCATATATAATTTTAAAGAAAATAAGATCAGCTCTACTCTTCCTCAACTCATTGTTCAAGTCATTCAAAATATGTTTTAAAATAATTTGTATACGTCTTCTTAAAATGACTTGAAGAACTCTCAAGACATTTGTAACGACCTGTTTAGTCGTTTTGAGCAACAGACTTCAATTCTAGAAAAACTGGCAGAAGCGACGGACCCCACGACGGACCGTCAAGGGCACGACGGACCGTCGCAGGGTCTCGTTTCAAAACACTTAGAAAATCTAAAATTGGGTACTGAAAATCAACTCTCTGAACTTCGTAACGGAATGGCAGGACGGGCCGTCACAGGCGTGACGGACCGTCACAGATAATTCAGTTGAAACTGAGTCTCTGACCCTTGCGACGGCCTGCAGGACGGACCGCCGCAGGCACGACGGACTGTCGCAGGTTGCGCAATCCCAGTTGGAGACAGATTTCTGGTTAAGTTTTAAGGGACGTTTTTGACTATTCTTGCCTTAATTATAAAGTTCGTGGGTTTATATTAATAACTCAAATTCTTGGGGGTTAAAAGAGGTAACCCTAAGTTAATTAGTGGGGTATTATTGCCATCTTTTATTCTTAATTATATACTAATTAGGGTAAAAGAAAGAGGGTTTGAATAAGAATATAGAAAGAACAAGAGGGGAGAGAGAGAAAACGATCGAGAAGAAGAGGAAAACACCAAGCTTTGAGGATTAACTTGCTTGATTTCAATTCTTCGGTGGAGGTAGGTTATGGTTTCATGCTTTCATAAGTAAACTCTTAATAGTGAATGATATGTATTGGTAGTATTGTAAACCCTTCTATATGCTTAATGGTATGTTTGCATGAATATAATTATGTGATTGTGATAAGATGAGCATGATGAAAATATTGAATCCCAAATCTTGAAAAGAAACTTTAATATACATTATTAATGATGATGCCTTGGTATAGAAGAAGGCTTGATGAATTAAAGTAATGGGATTGATGATGCCTTAGTATAGAGAAGGCTTGATGATTTAAAGAATGATATTAGTGGATCGGAGTGTCACGTTCTGACACATAGTATTAGTGGATCGGAGTGTCACGTTTCGACACATAGTATTAGTGGATCGGAGTGTCACGTTCCGACACATAGTATTAGTGGATCGGAGTGTCACGTTCCGACACGTAGAATTAGGGGATCGGAGTGTCACATACCGACGCATATAGGGGATCGGAGTGTCACGTACCGACACATATAGGGGATCGGAGTGTCACGTACCGACACATATAGGGGATCGGGTGTCACGAACCGACACGTAGAATTAGGGGATCGGAGTGTCACGTACCGACACATAGCAGTAGGGGATCGGAGTGTCACGTACCGACACATATAGGGGATCGGGTGTCACGAACTGACACGTAGAATTAGGGGATCGGAGTGTCACGTACCGACACATAGCAGTAGGGGATCGGAGTGTCACGTACCGACACAAGAGGAAGAAAGATAATGAATATTGAAAGATGATAATATACTCAACTTAATAAACTTAATTCCCAAATGAGAATGGTGTTGAGGCTTGAGCCCTCATGGATGAACTTGATGGTACTTATTGATGATTATAGTACTTGTTGTTGCTACATGTTGAGTTTTATAGTCGATTTACGATAATATTTGATATATATTGTTCCCTATTTTGAGTTGGCCGATGATATCTACTCAGTACCCGTGTTTTGTACTGACCCCTACTTTTATGTTTTTCTTCTTGTTATTTGTGGAGTGCAGCAAACGTGCCGTCATCTTCGACTCAACAGTAATTCAAGCCAGTCTTACTACATCAGAAATTCAGGGTGAGCTAATGCTTCTAGCTTGGACTGGATCTTCTTCTTCAAGTCTTGATGCCTTGAACTTCCGGCATGGACTAGCTTCTTATGTATTTTTAGCTTCTTAGAAACTCTTAGAATTAGTAGTTTAAAGTAGATGTTCTTGTTGTGATGACTTCCAGATTTTGGGGGAATAATGGATGTTGAATTTTAGAAGTTAATGAATTGGTCTTTATTTAATGAGTTTAAGTCTTCCGCATTACTTTCTGTTGATATTATATTGAAATGTTAAGGTTTAGATTGGTTGGTTCGCTCACATAGGAGGGTAAGTGTGGGTGCCAGTCGCGGCCCGGATTTGGATCGTGACAAACTTGGTATCAGAGCATTAGGTTCGTTGGTCTCATCACACAAGGACAGGTCTAGTAAAGTCTTAAGGAACGGTAGGGGGACGCCTTTACTTTTCATTGAGAGGCTATAAGACATTAGGAAAATTTCACTCTTTCATTCTTTCTTTCGTGCTACTACTTGAGTCCAATTGGTATCTAGGCGATACGAATTGGTATCTGACCATCTTCACTCTCTTTCGCAGATGGTTAGAACTAGAGAAATGACTACACCAACACCAACACCGGCCAGACAAGAAACAACTGAGCCAGCCACTGGGGCTGTGGCTCGAGGAAGAACAGTGGCAAGGGGTCGTGGTAGAGGTCGTGGGAGGACGTCCTCTAGGGGAAGAGGACGAACACCTAGTCCATCTGATACTAGGGCAGTGACTTCTCCACCGACTGAGGAGGTAATAAGAGAAGGGGAGGATGGGGAAACTAAACATATGCAGAATGACGGATTGCCACCCCAACCTACCCCAGAGATGATCAATCAGGTTCTGGCTTATCTTAGCGGGTTATCTGATCAGGGCCAGACACCCCCAGTGTTTTCTGCACCAGTACCTCAGGCTCCGGAGGTACAACATGCGGCTACTATGGCTCCCCGCATGGATGTTCCATTGGAAATAGGCATGTTTCCACGTCTGACTAGTGGGCCTATAATGACAAATGATCAGCATGAACTTTTCAGTAAGTTCTTGAAATTGAAACCTCCAGTCTTCAAGGGTGCGGAATCCGAGGATGCTTACGATTTTCTGGTTGACTGTCATGAGCTACTACACAAGATGGGTATAGTAGAACGGTTTGGTGTGGAGTTTGTGACTCATCAGTTTCAAGGGAACGCCAAAATGTGGTGGCGGTCACATATCGAGTGTCAACCAATAAAGGCACCACCTATGACTTGGGCCTCATTCTCTAGCTTGTTTATGGAGAAGTATATCCCCCGAACTTTGAGGGATAGGAAAAGGGATGAGTTCTTGAGCCTAGAGCAAGGTAGGATGTCGGTCAATGCATATGAGGCTAAGTTTCGTGCATTATCCCGGTATGCCACCCAACTATTTTTCAGTCCACAAGAGCGAATTCGTCGATTTGTGAAGGGGTTGAGGTCAGAATTGCAGATTTCGGCCTTACAGATAGCGGCAACGGCAAAATCCTTCCAAGAGGTGGTAGACTTTGTGATAGAAGTGGAAGGAGTGAATCCAGACGACTTCACTACGACATCGACATCAAAAAGGTTTCGAAAGGGAGGTGAGTTTAATGGTTCTTACACTAGAGGACAGGGTTCGGGAAGTTACTCAGTCCGACCAATTCAGTCTTCACTACAGACTGTAGTTGGGGGACCACCTCAGACAAGTCAACACTTCTCCGAGAGGCCTATGCTTGACTCCAGAGAGTGTTATGGATGTGGGGAGATTGGACATATTAGGAAAAATTGTCCAAAATAGAGTTATAGACCCCCAATGGCTAGAAGTAGAGGTGGTCATGGTAGAGGCCGTCATTCTGGAGGACGTGGTGGTCGAGGTAATGGTGGTCACCAAAACGGCCGAGGTGATGGGCAAACTAGAGCCACTACATTACAACATGGTAGGGGCAACGGACAGACGAACGATAGGGCCCATTGTTACGCTTTTCCTGGGCGGTCTGAAGCGGAGGCATCTGATGCTGTCATCACAGGTAATCTTCTGGTTTGTGATTGCATGGCCTCTGTATTGTTTGATCCTGGATCCACATTTTCTTATGTATCTTCCTCATTTGCTAATGGTCTAAATTTACATTGTGAATTACTTGATATACCTATTCGTGTTTCTACTCCGGTGGGTGAGTCTGTGGTAGTTGAAAGGGTATATAGGTCCTGTTTGGTGAAATTTGTGGGGAGCAACACTTATGTAGATTTGGTTATCTTGGAAATGGATGATTTTGATGTAATTATGGGTATGACTTGGCTTTCTCCGCAATTTGCGATCTTGGATTGTAATGCTAAAACGGTAACGTTAGCCAAACCTGGGACAGATCCGTTAGTTTGGGAGGGTGACTACACTTCCAATCCAGTGCGTATCATCTCCTTTCTTCGTGCTAAGAAAATGGTTAGTAAAGGGTGTTTAGCTTTCTTGGCACATCTCAAGGATGACACTACCCAAGTGCCTTCGATTGAGTCGGTTTCAATAGTCCGTGAGTTTCTTGATGTGTTCCCTGCAGATCTTCCTGGTATGCCACCAGATAGGGATATTGACTTCTGTATCGATCTCGAACCGGGCACACGCCCCATTTCTATACCCCCTTATAGAATGGATCCCGCAGAGTTAAGAGAGTTAAAGGCACAACTTCAAGAGTTATTAAACAAAGGCTTTATTAGACCAAGTGCATCTCCTTGGGGTGCTCCGGTTTTTTTTGTAAAGAAGAAGGATGGGAGTTTTCGAATGTGCATAGACTACAGACAACTGAATAAGGTAACCATAAAGAACAAGTATCCTCTTCCCCGCATTGATGACTTGTTAGATCAGTTACAAGGTGCTTGTGTCTTCTCTAAGATTGATTTGAGATCCGGTTATCATCAATTGAAAATACGGGCAACGGATGTGCCAAAGACTGCTTTTTGAACGAGGTATGGGCATTACGAATTTGTAGTGATGTCTTTTGGTCTAACGAATGCCCCTGCTGCGTTCATGAGCTTGATGAACGGGATTTTTAAGCCATATTTGGACCTCTTCGTGATCGTATTTATTGATGATATATTAGTATACTCAAAGAGCAAGAAGGAACATGAAGAGCATTTGAGAATGGTATTGGAAATGCAGAGGGAGAAAAAGCTTTATGCCAAGTTCTCTAAGTGTGAGTTTTGGCTAGATGCAGTGTCCTTCTTGGGGCACGTGGTTTCTAAGGATGGAGTGATGGTGGATCCTTCTAAGATTGAGACAGTGAAGAATTGGGTAAGACCCAATAACGTGTCAGAAATAAGGAGCTTTGTTGGGTTAGCTAGCTACTACCGTCGATTTGTCAAGGGATTCTCTTCTATTGCTTCCCAATTGACGAACTTGACTAAGCTGAATGTTCCATTTGTATGGTCGGACGAATGTGAGGAAAGCTTTCAGAAGCTCAAGACTTTGTTGACTACCGCACCTATCCTTACCTTGCCAGAAGAGGGTAAGAACTTCATTGTTTATTGTGATGTATCCTATTCTGGTTTGGGTGCAGTACTAATGCAAGAGAAGAGTGTGATTGCTTATGCTTCGAGGCAATTAAGAGTGCATGAACGTAACTATCCAACCCACGATTTGTAATTGGCTGCGGTAGTGTTTGCATTAAAGCAATGGAGACACTATTTATATGGGGTTAAGTGTGAGGTCTACACGGATCATCGTAGCCTTCAATATGTCTTTACTCAGAAAGATTTGAACTTGAGGCAGAGGAGATGGATGGAACTGCTGAAGGACTACGACATCACTATTTTGTATCATCCGGGGAAGGCGAATGTTGTAGCGGATGCTTTAAGTAGAAAGGCGGGAAGCATGGGAAGTCTAGCTCACTTGCAAGCTTCTAGACGCCCTTTGGCTAAAGAGGTTCTGACTCTAGCTAATGACTTGATGAGATTAGAAGTAAATGAGAAGGGAGGATTGTTGGCTTTTGTGGAGTCAAGATCTTCTTTTCTTGACAAAATTAAGGGAAAACAGTTTGATGATGAGAAACTAAGAAGAATCCAAGATAAGGTATTGCGAGGAGAGGCTAAGGAAGCACAAATCGATGAGGAAGGTGTTTTGAGAATCAAGGGAAGGGTATCTGTACCCCGCGTCGATGATTTGATCAATACTATTCTGATAGAGGCTCATAGTTCAAGGTATTCGATACATCCGGGTGCAACCAAGATGTACCGTGACCTAAAGCAACACTTTTGGTGGAGTAGAATGAAGCGTGACATTGTGGATTTTATTGCCAAATGTCCAAACTGTCAACAAGTAAAGTATGAACACCAAAGGCCCGGAGGAACACTTCAGAGAATGCCCATTCCGGAATGGAAGTGGGAAAGAATTGCAATGGATTTTGTGGTTGGTCTTCCCAAGACATTGGGAAAGTTTGATTCTATTTGGGTAATTGTTGATAGGTTAACTAAGTCTGCTCACTTCATTCCGGTCAAGGTGACTTACAATGTAGAGAAGTTAGCCAAACTTTACATCTCGGAAGTGGTGCGATTACATGGGGTTCCACTATCCATCATATCAGATAGAGGTACGCAGTTTACTTCTATGTTTTGGAAAACATTGCATGCGGAATTGGGTACTAGGTTGGACCTTAGTACTGCGTTCCATCCTCAGACCGATGGTCAGTCTGAGCGAATGATTCAAGTGTTGGAGGATATGCTTCGTTCATGTGTGATAGAGTTTGGTGGTCATTGGGATAGCTTCCTACCCTTAGCGGAGTTTTCATACAATAATAGCTATCACTCAAGCATTGATATGACTCCATTTGAAGCATTGTATGGTAGGAGATGTAGGTCTCCCATTGGTTGGTTTGATGCATTTGAGGTTAGGCCTTGGGGTACTGACCTTTTGAGGGATTCGATGGAAAAAGTTAAGTCTATTCAAGAAAAGCTTCTAGCGGCGCAAAGTAGACAAAAAGAATATGCAGATCGAAAGGTTAGAGAGTTAGAGTTCATGGAGGGTGAACAAGTCTTGTTGAAAGTTTCACCAATGAAAGGGGTGATGAGGTTTGGAAAAAGGGGTAAACTAAGTCCAAGGTACATTGGACCATTTGAAGTACTTAAGCGAGTAGGCGAGGTGGCTTATGAGTTAGCCTTGCCTCCAGGGCTATCCGGAGTACATCCGGTATTCCGTGTGTCGATGTTGAAAAGATACCATGGGGATGGGAACTACATTATCCGTTGGGATTCAGTTTTGCTTGATGAGAACTTGTCTTATGAAGAGGAGCCTATTGCTATTCTAGATAGAGAAGTTCGCAAGTTGAGGTCAAGAGAGATTGCATCCATCAAGGTGCAATGGAAGAATCGACCGGTTGAAGAAGCCACTTGGGAAAAGGAGGCAGATATGCAAGAAAGATACCCACATCTGTTTACAGATTCAGGTACTCCTTTTCTCCCTTGTTTTCCTTCTTGTGATCGTTCGGGGACGAATGATGGGTAAATTGGTATCTATTGTAACGACCTGTTTAGTCATTTTGAGCAACAGACTTCAATTCTAGAAAAACTGGCAGAAGCGACGGACCCCACGACGGACCGTCAAGGGCACGACGGACCGTCGCAGGGTCTCGTTTCAAAACACTTAGAAAATCTGAAATTGGGTACTGAAAATCAACTCTCTGAACTTCGTAAATGAATGGCAGGACGGGCCGTCACAGGCGTGACGGACCGTCACAGATAATTCAGTGGAAACTGAGTCTCTGACCCTTGCGACGGCCTGCAGGACGGACCGCCGCAGGCACGACGGACCGTCGCAGGTTGCGCAATCCTAGTTGGAGTCAGATTTCTGGTTAAGTTTTAAGGGACGTTTTTGACTATTCTTGCCTTAATTATAAAGTTCGTCGGTTTATATTAATAACTCAAATTCTTGGGGGTTAAAAGAGGTAACCCTAAGTTAATTAGTGGGGTATTATTGCCATCTTTTATTCTTAATTATATACTAATTAGGGTAAAAGAAAGAGGGTTTGAATAAGAAAATAGAAAGAACAAGAGGGGAGAGAGAGAAAACGATCGAGAAGAAGAGGAAAACCCCAAGCTTTGAGGATTAACTTGCTTGATTTCAATTCTTCGGTGGAGGTAGGTTATGGTTTCATGCTTTCATAAGTAAACTCTTAATAGTGAATGATATGTATTGGTAGTATTGGAAACCCTACTATATGCTTAATGGTATGTTTGCATGAATATAATTATGTGATTGTGATAAGATGAACATGATGGAAATATTGAATCCCAAATCTTGAAAAGAAACTTTAATATACATTATTAATGATGATGCCTTGGTATAGAAGAAGGCTTGATGAATTAAAGTAATGGGATTGATGATGCCTTGGTATAGAGAAGGCTTGATGATTTACAGAATGATATTAGTGGATCGGAGTGTCACGTTCCGACACATAGTATTAGTGGATCGGAGTGTCACGTTCCGACACATAGTATTAGTGGATCGGAGTGTCACGTTCCGACACGTAGAATTAGGGGATCGGAGTGTCACGTACCGACACATATAGGGGATCGGAGTGTCACGTACCGACACATATAGGGGATCGGGTGTCACGAACCGACATGTAGGGGATCGGAGTGTCACGTACCGACACATAGCAGTAGGGGATCGGAGTGTCACGTACCGACACATATAGGGGATCGGGTGTCACGAACCGACACTTAGAATTAGGGGATCGGAGTATCACGTACTGACACATAGCAGTAGGGGATCGGAGTGTCACGTACCGACACAAGAGGAAGAAAGATAATGAATCTTGAAAGATGATAATATACTCAACTTAATAAACTTAATTCCCAAATGAGTATGGTGTTGAGGCTTGAGCCCTCATGGATGAACTTGATGGTACTTATTGATGATTATAGTACTTGTTGTTGCTACATGTTGAGTTTTATAGTCGATTTACGATAATATTTTATATATACTGTTCCCTATTTTGAGTTGGCCGATGATATCTACTCAGTACCCGTGTTTTGTACTGGCCCCTACTTTTATGTTTTTCTTCTTGTTATTTGTGGAGTGCAGCAAACGTGCCGTCATCTTCGACTCAACAGTAATTCAAGCCAGTCTTACTACATCGGAAATTCAGGGTGAGCTAATGCTTCTAGCTTGGACTGGATCTTCTTCTTCAAGTCTTGATGCCTTGAACTTCCGGCATGGACTAGCTTCTTATGTATTTTTAGCTTCTTAGAAACTCTTAGAATTAGTAGTTAAAAGTAGATGTTCTTGTGGTGATGACTTCCAGATTTTGGGGGAATAATGGATGTTGAATTTTAGAAGTTAATGAATTGGTCTTTATTTAATGAGTTTAAGTCTTCCGCATTACTTTCTGTTGATATTATATTGAAATGTTAAGGTTTAGATTGGTTGGTTCGCTCACATAGGAGGGTAAGTGTGGGTGCCAGTTGCGGCCCGGATTTGGGTCGTGACAACACTACTCTTAGCTCTACCTTGATTTGGAATTATGAACAAAAGGTTATAGTTCAGGTTATTAATTATTTCTAGATTTTTAGAAGTAGTTTGGAGTAGTTAGAATCAAAGGGGAGTAAAGCTACCCTCTCAAAGAACTAAGATTGGCTAAATGACGAAGAAAAGTTGGAGTCAAGCGACCGTGGCACACTGAGTTGTGTAGGGTGCCAGCCCCTAAACAACATAGCAATACTCATGGTGCAGTATTGGTGTAATGTGCCTTCCACCCCTGACGCATCATTCCAAGTCGCCCTAGGCACTACGTAAAAAACCTGATGATTTTTCCCATAAATTCGTGACCCTAATTGGCCTAAAATCAAATGGTTTCTTCCCCAATCACTTAGAATCTAATAGTCCACAAAATTACACAAGAATATAATCAATAAAAAAAACATAAGTTCCATACTATTATCCCAAGCACTCATCAAACGCATTCTAATTCATGAACGAACACAATACTTCAAGAACACAAATAAAGAACTAAAATACTTCAACTTCCAGAATGAAAGCACACTCAAAATAACATCATTGACAGGTCGGTGAATGAACCCAATATTATGAGAACTCGAATACCTCTTAGGGACCATCCCCATGGTGAAATCTGCAAAAAAAACTCAACAATCATGACGAACATCTAGACTTTCTCTCCTTTTCACCTCTTTATGAAATCCTCTCAAAATTCTAACTATAAATTTGGTTCTTGAAAACACAACAAAATCTGTTTAGGCCCCTCAATATTACAAAAAAAATTAATCAGATTGGTTAAGGAAAAGAACAGAATACCCCTCATATGTTTTGGTAACTTTCCTTAAATAGACAACCTAACTTCAAACGAGCATATCTTCTTGATACGAGCTCCAAATCTAGGAAAACCGATGGCCATGTAAAGAGATTCCAAGGCCATTCATTTGAATTATATGGGTCATCTAACTCATCAAGTACAAAAAGTTATGATCGTTGCAAGTCAACCAACAATTTAGAACTTATGCCTAACTTGCAAGATTTAAGACATTTCTATTTCAAATATAGTTCTTACTATTTTTAGCTCTTTCAAATACCGAGGTGCTAAAATAATCCCCCCTTGGAAACATCTGTGCTAGAATTAGATTACTCTAAGTAGACTAAGGGTGATATATGTAACACCTAGCTGAAACATTCAATATTCTAAGTAACACAACATTTCAACAAAAATAAAAGCGAATAAATGGATTAGTACCTTAATTTTTAATGTTAAGTGAAGGATTACCCATAAAAATATTTCACAGTAGGTGATGTTTTTCATGTATTCATATTAAATTATACTACTAAGATATATATATATATATATATATATATATATATATATATATATATATATAAAGAACTGGTTAAGCTTAAAATTTTGCATACACTCATACATCATTTAACCAACATCTTTATATCAACATATATGTGTAATGACCTAATTTTCTTTAGAACTATTTTTTATGTAATTTTTTTGTCTCTATACTGCTCGGCTTATAAGATTGTAGACATTCATTATAAAAATACACTTATTGTAAAAGTACATCTCTATGATAACTTTACTCAAATATAAGTTGAGTAATATCTTTTAAGAGTTATATTACGGAAAAAAATTAAATATTGCAATATTTATGATAATTTTTATGCTTGTAATGCACATATGAAATTTCAAGTATTGATATTTATTGAAAAAATTATAATTAAATGGTGTTTATCTTTTATAGTCAAAACCTCAAAAGGAAAGGTTATTCGTGAACTTTTTTATATCTATATTATTTTTTATTTTATTGGTTAAGTTTATTTCAAAAATTGAGTTAAGTCTAAAATAATAGTACTAAAGAAATGCCCTTTCTCCTCATATTTAAACTTTTGATGTATTTTAAACTGTTTCAATGAAACCTGGTTATTTTAATCCTTACATAATAATTAACTATATAACCAACTCTATTAATAATAATCTAAAAGTTCTTCAGATAGGATCCACAAGATGATGAAAGAGTGAATAAAAAGTACATTGAAGTCACCTAATTAAGCATCCCTCCTTGAGATAATATCAGAAGTAGCGCTCAAGGAGTACAATCCACTAATTTAGAGAACACAATTGTAGAGGCGCATTCATCAGCTAAGGTGTATTAACAAGAATGTAAGGAAAATATAGAACACTTATTCTTATTTGTACGTTAAGAAAGGAGGTAACATGTTGAATTCAATATTGATCAATCTTCTGAGGAGGTGGAACTTGTTGTTATCCCTAATAAGGAACATCATTCTGGTGGTAATGGAATAAGGCAATGACTGAAAAGAGGTTGATTTACAAAACCGTAGACTTAAGGAAGTACTCAAAGTGATTAATTTTTGGGTGGGTCTGGAAGTTGGTTTTTCGGTTAGGTTGTTTTGTTATGTCTTATTAAATTATCTTTTAAGCCCAAATGAGTTAATTTAGTTTTGATTGAATTTATCCATTTTTACGCATGCAAATTTAAGAAGCATTATCACACATAAGTGTTGATCGCCATAAATGATATATTATCAACTTTATAGTTTAGCAAAATATTATTATTGAATATCAAATACACTTATTCGACACAATTGATAGAGAAATCTCCTAATTTCTCCTCGTTTAGTCATGGTTATAAGAGTTGCGCGTGTCTATATATGTGTGTGTGTATGTGTGTGTACATACACATACACACTCATGCTCAAATAAATAAAACATATTCTTTCTCTATTTTAAGATAATTGCTCAAACTATCCTCATAAAAAGGTAACTGCTCTAAAATATTTCTCACATCATAAATTCATTTAGATATCAAAGCTTCTCTTCTGTCAATATAAAAAAAATGATACATTTTGGACTACTCAATTTCCTTATACATTAATTAAAAAACTCTCTTTAAATATTACTTAAAATTTTCATTTCTTTCTTAGAAAAATAGTTTAAAACAAATGTTAATTGTGATATTATTATTAATGACTGAGGCAATCGTACTGAATAGACATAAATTGCATATCAAGATGTCATCTGACTCACACATTGATTGCATACTGGACTATCATACTATTTATGTATCATAGTTCTCTTCTTCTCAATGTAAAAAATATAGTTTCTGGAGACATTTTTGCTCGCTTAAACTCTTCTTAAAAGATACTTTAAAATATTTTGGCTCACATCTTGTTCAAACTCTTTCCCAAAAACTCATAATTTTTTCACAGGAAATTAGTTTAAGAAAATAATATTTTGTTTAAAATATTATAAAAATTATAACTCAAAATAAAATTCATTCTAAAAGAAATAAATATGAACAATTCAATGATCTCAAAGTATAATAATAATTATAACAACTTGTGATCAAGGATGTAGAATACAGAATCAATAACATAACTCATATCAAGACTTCTGAAAACTAAGGTCATAACCCTAGATTAGATTAAAATTAGATGTACGAAGTTAGGAAGACCAAAATCAACCATAATGAGTAGTCTGAGATACGTTTATATTATAAATTCCGAAGAAAAACTTTGGACAATGAACCCTAGCCTTGATTTTTCTTGATGTTCTTGATCATATATTGTTTTTTTGAATGAAATGCTTTTGGGATGTGGAAAAGGCAAAAATTCCCCTCCTAAAACGTAAGTTTCATCACGAGTGATCTCTTTTAGGTATGTGAGATCTTTCTGTGATGGGTTAATCCACCCACACAAAAATATGTTTAATATAGCTAGTTAGAATATATAGAATGATGAACATCGAAGTTTTTGATAAAATACTGTTTAATTCCTATTTGTTGAGTTGTAGTTTACCTTGAGTTGTTTGATTTGTGTTTTTTGATTATTTTACGAGCCTAAACTATTGGGTATTGAAGTATTTAGTTATCCTAAGTGTTTCAGGTGAGATTCATGGGAGTTTAGAAGGTTTATAATTGAAAATCGGAGAAGAAAAGTGAGAAATTCTGTCTGACAAGCCTTAGGGTGCCGCGCCTGCCATTGGATCTCAAAGCAGCCTCTGTCTCACAAGGCCTGGTGCACCCCAAAAGCTAGAACCCCGTAGGACAGTCTCTATTTGTCATACTCTAGCACACGGCGCCTCTTAGAGCGTCAGGGTCACCTCGAGATCCCATTTTACCCCATCTATTAACACTAAATTCTAAGTGATGTACCTACAATTCCTAATTGATTTCAACGCTCATAAGTACATCTAAACATCATGAAATCATTCATAAACATGATATCATGATCCTTGAATCCATCATCGAATTCAAGGAAACTTAAGATCAAAGTCAAAGAAGTTAATAGTCAAGTCTTAAAGTTAAGATCCATGTCAATATGAGTTCTTAAAATTTTCAAGAGTCTTAAACAAAATATTTTACTTTGTTTTAAGGATCAAGCTACAAAGTGAGTATAGAGTAATGAATTGATTTTAATTACCAAAAGTTATAAGGGAACTAAGCATTCTCTAAGAGTTGAGTTTCAAGTAAAGCAAAGAGCAAAGAATGAGTTCATTTCTCAAAAGTCGTAGGGAACTATGTAGTCCCTACAAGTTATAAATGTTTTCACATTTTGAGAAAGAGAGAAATCAAGACTTCTATGGAGCCTTTGGCTAGTTTAGAAAATCGAAACTACAATTTTTAAGACAGTTTTTAAAGCTAAGTTTGAGAGATTAACTCAAACCAGAGAAGAAGTTGTTTTAAAAACATAAGAGCTAAGTCTTTTGGGTATAGTATTAAGCATCGATATACGGACACAAGTTCAAATCAATTGTAGTCTCCATAAACCACGTAGCTAGCATGGACAAATAAAGGGTCATAATCATTAGATTATTCGTCAGTGCTTCTTAGCATAGAATAGTGTATGTATCCACTTAGTAGTTCAGGTTTTATACAAACGACAAGGTATAAAGAAGTCCTCTTGCAACGTGAGGTAATACGTTGTACCATCGCTTAGGCTCACAGTGAAGATTGTCGGTTACAAAATCTACCAAAGAAACTGCATTACTTTCATATATGAGTAAAGTTGAGTTTATTATTGTATTACCTTTAATTAAACAAGTGTTTATACTTTTTTGAAATATATATATATATATATATATATATATATATATATATATATTGCATGTGTCTTTCTTGTTTTATATTTAGTTATGACTTCTTTCGTTGAGCATAGACAATGTAAGTTCATTTTTTATCCTTTCAAACTTAGTAGTTGGTGTTTGACATTCCTACTCTAATACTCGTACATTCAATGTAGTGATTCCTGTTGGTCTGCATCGTCTTATGATGTAGACGGTAATTAAGCAGGATCAACATCCAGCGCCTCGTTGATCTTGCTTGAGCATTCAAAGTCATTGGAGAGCCTCCTTGCATTCCGGAGGACAATTTAATTGCTTTTCTCTCATACTTTTTTATGGAATGTTGTGGGTTTTGTCTCAACATGCATCTTATTAGTAGTATAAGCTTCATAGACAGATGGATAGTTAGACAGTTCAGCTTTAGTCTTTTTTATTTCATGTAAGAATTTTTAACTTTTAGACTTAAGTGTTATTTTGTCCAAGTTAATTATTCAAAGTATATTTTCATGAGAATGTTCTAGCTTTATAATTTAGTTAATTTAAGTCTTCCGCTGAGTTAAGTGAGAAAGGCCAAAGATTCGATCAAGGCATGCAAGGATTGTCAGGTGTCGACCATGTCTACGGTGTCGGTTCCAAACGTGACAAACTTTGTTTCACTGTAAAAAATTTAATAGTTCTATAGATTCTATGAAGCCGTGTTTGTATATTTGTAGTCATCGGTGTGAATCCCTTTACATCAATTATTAGGAGTCTATAACATTTTGAAATTTTTCCCTTCTTTCATACTAAATTGTGTGTTAGACTTTATTTCAAGATATTTTCCTCTAATTCGTGTGTGCGCGTATTTGAGAGAATCATGACTCAATGAAGAGCAGTCAGAGGTTGTCCAGCCAAAAGAAATGTAGTGGAGCCGGAGGTACATAATGCACCTAAATTGCAACCTCAAGGGGAAATTACCAATGTGGAGTTTTCTGAGTCTATCAGAATGCTAATCCAAGCGGGGACTAACCAGGTTGGTCAATATAGAAGAGTTCGATAGGAAGAGGCTAACACATTGAGGATTCGTGAGTTCCTAAGAATTAACCGTCCGAACTTCACTGGTTCGAGCACTACTATGAATCTGGAAAACATTGTGGATGAGTTGATGAACGTATTTGATATGATGCATGTGGTAGATGTTGAGACAATTTAACTGGCCGCTTCATATCACCTGAAGAATGTGGCTAGGACTTGGTTTTATCAGTGGGAGGAGAAAAGAGATGAGGATGCACCACATTTAAGTTGGGCTTGCTTCTAAGAATCCTTCTTGAGGCGATTCTTCCCCCGAAAACTGAATGAAGTAATGGTATGGAAGTTCCTTATTTTTAAATAGGACTACTTGAGTGTTTCTGCGTATGGGTTAACGTTCATAGAAGTGTCTCACTATGCTCCAAAGATGGTATAGGATATGCGAAGCAGAATGAGCTAGTTTATTTCTAGTTTGGGTCGTGCTTTAAGCAAAGAAGGTAGGGCTGCAATATTGATTGGAGACATGGACATTTCGAGGTTAATGGTCTATGTGCAACAAATTGAAGAGGAGAAACCGAGGATGAGAGAGGAGTACAGGAACAAGAAAGCTATGACTAGTAATTAGTCTAATCAACATAAGGGTGGTTCAAGTAGACCACAATTTCAAAAACAGAAGGGGCATCACCATCATCTTGGTAAGTATAATGGCAAGAATTTGCATTACATTATGGCTAGAACCGTCCTGTCCCAAGGTAGTGTGTCAGAAGGAGGTAGTTAGGCTCATGTATGTGGTAGGTGTGGTAGAAACCACGCTGGAAAGTGTCGTGATTGCCAGTTGGAATTTGTTTCAAATGAGTTTAAGATGAGAACTACATGAAACAGTGTCCCAAGAATAACAACAGAGGTGGAAATCCGGGGAATAGAGACCTATCTTCAATAGTTTCTCCACCAGTCAAGGCACATTGATGATTCATTTCTGGTACTAGCGGAGGGGGAAACCGTTTCTATGCAATCACTTGTCCCCAAGAGCAAGATGACTCTCCAAATGATGTCACAGGTATTATCAAAGTCTTCACATTTGTTGTCTATGCTTTGTTAGACCTAGGAGAAAGTTTATGTTTTGTACTCTTTAAGTTGCAAATCAGTTTGAGATTCTTCCTAAAACAATTAATGAACTTTACTATGTTTCTACACCTATTGGAAAGTTTATTATATCGGAAAGAACCTATCGTGATTGTCTAATTTTCATCAATCACAAAAACGTCATGGCTAGTGTAGTAGATTTAGACATGGTAGATTTTGATATCATTCTATTTATGAACTGGCTTCATGCATGTTATGCGTCAATACATTATAAAACCCAAGTTGTCAAGTTCCAGTTCCTAATGATCCAGACATAGAGCGGAGTAGTGGCTCAGATGTGCCTAAGGGTCATTTCATTCCGTACCTTTAAGAGAAAATTATTTTCGAAGGGGTGTTTATATCACTTAATCCTATTTAATGACTCAAGTGCTTTGGTACCTTCATTTTAGTCAGTTTCTATAGTGAAAGAGTTTCCAGAAGTCTTTCCTATTTATCTACCCTAATTCCCTACCAAAATAAAGATAGACTTTGGCAAAAACATCATTCCAAATGCTTGTCTTATCGCTATTCCTCAACACATAATGGAACAAGCAGAGTTAAAAGAGGTAAAAGAACAATTGAAAGATTTGTTATATAAAGGCTTCATTCGACCATGTGTCTCAACTTGGGGCACTACGGTTGTAACAAACCCTAAAAAGGGTGTGGGAAGTCATGCTTACTGTGTCTAAAATGCCTACGATTTGACCGGGTTCACACGGATTGATGCGCATAGAACTAGACCTCTGAACCTCTGCAACAGCCAAGCAAACTAACTTGGTGAGTTAGTTGAGCAAGGAAAGGTTGGGTCCAAGCATGTAAATGTATGTATGTTCGGAATTATGTGAGTAATAAAAGATTTTTTTTCCGAAAATATGTAGTCACGGATTGGAGCATCAAATGACTTGTTTAATTTCTTGAATTTTATGTGCAATTGCTTGTGTATATTCTGATGATCATAAGTGGTGTAATGTTGCTGAATTGAGTTCCAACTCTTGATCAAATGTAACCATGAAAATTCACCTAAAGATGTACTAAATGATCCACGAAATGTTGTAAGAACTAACGTATAAATGCTGCAAAAAGGGACTGGAAAAACGTGATCAACTTTCCAACATTCTGGAAATTTTTTTTCTGGGAAGATGCTTGATGTTTTAGAATGTCAAAATATAAATTTAAAACATGTGAGGTTAGTAGTGAATGAACCCAAGACCTCACTACAAGAAATCTTTTAAAAAAATGTGATAAGGGGGATTCAAAATGGGATAAAGTTTAAGTGAAGAGTTAAGGGGACAGAAAGAAAAATGAAGTGAGACGTGTGGGATTCGAACCCACAACCTCTTGGACGGATGAAGGAGAGAGAACAAGAATGAAATAAAGAAATAATAAAAATGAGGTATGTTGGAACCCACAACCTCTTGAGAGAATGAGAAAGTAAGAATAAAATGTAAATTAAAATAAGGTGAGGCTGTGGTGATTCGAACCCACAACCTCATGAACATATAAGAGAGTTTGGAGAAAAATAAAGGAGGAAACATAGATGTAATGAGTGGGGTTTGAACCCAAAACCTCATGAATAGATGAGAGAGTTAGGATAAAAATAAAGGAGGAAAAATGAATGTGGTGAGTGGGAATTAAACCCACAACCTCTTGTGTAGGTGCGAAAGTGAAGTGATAAATTAAAAGAAAAAGAATGATCTTGTGGGGGATTTATCCTAAAACCTTCTTGCCTTAAACGAAAAAGACAGGAGAAAAAGAACAGAAAATATTATGGGAGTGATGGGGATCGAACTAGGGTCCCCCAAATCTGAAAATGCAATTATCAAGTTTACTATAAGCTTAAGTGTTACTCAATGTAATTGAAATCAGATTCCCTTGCCTAATTACGTATTGACACATAAGTCATACATAAACAAATATTTAATGAATTCTTCCTTTAATGATCGAAATCAATATCTTGGCATACCTACAAGATGTATAAGTCTTGTACCACATAATCTTGGGTAAATATGAATCACTTAGACAAACTAATAATGAAGCCTCATGGCTTGTATGTGTGGACTCATAAGTCTAGCATACATTTTAAAGTAAATGAATTTGTTGTTATTTTATAAGATAATGAAACACCAAAGAGGTTAAGTAAGTGTGTGATACATACTAAATGACCAAGTGCATTGGTGTATGATAAAATGAACATTCACGTAAAATGGTGAGTAATTATGAAGATTAAATTTGCTAAAGTTTAAGTGTATGGTGACAACATTATAAGAGACTAATGAGAAAGGTGAGGGAAATCTTTAATGAGCCTAAGTTTATGTTACCAAGACGTACTCACCTATAAGAGTGTAAAGTTAATGAAGATACAGTCTCTATGAACACTCTAATGAATGTATTAAAATTAATTTATACTAATACTGATGATGAGATGGAAAATCATCTACTGAGCTATGATGTCCCCATGCTACAAGCCAACTTCTATGACGTATAAGTTTAATGTAAAGGAACATTATACTAAGCACCGATAGGCTAGTTATGAGCGTTGATGCCTTCATTTGGGAAGGGAGGAGGTTCACGTAAAATTAATGAGATGAGACAATTCGGCATGCCAGGTATGGGTCTCCTTATACCTTCTAGTCTTTGAACCTATACTAACAATATAGAGATCTAGCAGGGTAAACTCCCTATATAGTCTAGTATGTTTGGGTAACTTTGGCCAATGATTCCACCTCTTTTCGGAGTGGGGCAGACAATTGTTTTCAAGATGCTCACTTGATCTAAGTCTGTTAAAATTAATGTTCCCAAAGAAAGAATGAGGCCAGTCTCAAAGCATACATATATATGAAATGAACAATGCCAAAGGTGTTAGGATAGGATAATCATGAGGTGATCTAGAATTAAGTAATGACACTAGGTCATTCTTGGCCATTGCACTGCGAACCCTATCAGAGTATTAAACTACATCCTAGGTATAACTTGTGCTTACACGAGCATATGAATGAATGGAATGAAGTACGTGTGAATGAATGAAGAATACTTTGAATTTTCTAAAGAAGGATCATTAGTTGAGGTCCCATATGTTGAGCCCTAATTTTGAGAAGTCTTAATGTCAAGTCAATGATCCCAAGGTCTTATGACATATGAATGAACGATATGAAAGATGTTATGTGGTATATGCAATATATTATGTTCTTTTTGTAAGATGTTATGTGTTGTGTGCAATATAATACTTATAATGATGCATGTTACTCTCATGGAATGACTTTCCAAATCAAATTTTTTTAAGTCCACTGACTTTCCTATTCAAAATTTGGCAAGTCAGCTGACTTTCATAACCCAAATTTGGCAAGTTCACTGACTTGACATTCTATAGATCATCTTGTTAGGAAAGAGATATTCTTACTCATGCATGTCCTTGGTGTGTGCTTCCCTATACCCATATTTAGTAAAAGTGTGTACTAACCACATACAACATCTACTTTTAGGTGCAGGCACAGGTGGACATTAAAGCTTACAGTACGACGTTGCAGCGATCCGAACATGGAGCTTTCATCAAAATATGGTAGGCCATCATGATTTCGAGGATGTCTACTGTTATTTTTTATCTTAGATGTAAGCTTTAGATAGTGGAGCATGTTCCACTAGTGTTTCATTTCCACTTTCATTTCAGTCTTTGCATTGGTGCTATTTTGGCAAAAATATGGTTAATCCAATTAGAATTATTTATTTCATTTGATAATATTAATATTACATGGTTGATTACGAATGTGTATGAGTTTAAGTAGAATGAATTACATGAATGTCAAGTAACAAAAAGTTCAAATATTCCTCTAAAAGTAATCTAGATAAAGTAACAACGACGCATTTAGTCTTGTCTGCGACCTCTGAGAGGTCAACGATGACAGTCTCGTCTGAGGTCTAGATTCCTGGCATGAAAAAGTTTGTATCCGATAGATAGGGTAAATGTTTACCATTATAAGTTTACATCAACCACATCGAGTAGTTTCTAAGTCATGGTAGTGAAGTGCACCACTATGCTTAATTAGACACTGCATGATGCGTAGGAAAATTTCCCTTCTTCTAATCTTATCGTGCCTTTTCCTTATTTATAATTTCTTTATGTCATGAGCGTGTCTAACATCAATCTTTGTTCTTTTCAGAAAATGAATACTAAGAGAAACATTAGGCAGAAGAGAGGATGAGCAGCTGCTGGGGACAATCAGGTTCCACCCAAGGCTCGAGGTGAAGGAGTGGCTATGCCGGTTAACCCTACTTGGTTAACTAATGCAGAGGTGTGGGCATCTCTTGACCAGATGGGACAGACAATCACTATGCAGGCCTAGGCCATGACTAACCAGGTCAACCGTTAGAATGTTCAGAGGGAGAACCCCCGGTTCTTAGCATGGATAAAATGTTGCAAGAATTAAAGAGGATGAATCCTCCTATTTTCACAGGGTCGAAGACTTCATAGGATCCCAGGAGTTTGTTGACGATGTGCATAAGATATTTGTGGATATGGGGGCAATAAATACCGAGAAAATAGAAACGGTATTACGATGTTTTCTGTACCCTTTTTAATTGTTTCTTTTTTGGTAATTATTTTAACATCTAAACTGATAGAGTTTAATTTACGATTTTGAAAAATAAAGTTAGGCTTTTTGGAAAATGAACGCAATAGTAGTTGAGAGGAGAAAAAAGCAAAGATCATCGTTCATAAGAATTTTGCTTTTGGATATCATCAGGGGGTTATAACTACAAGATATTTTAGATAACATAATGTTGGGTTAGTTCACCCATGCGCCAATCATGATTCCAATCAGCAAAGAAATATATTATTGAAATTAAATCCTATGAGTTCATGATGTAAATTCAATTGAAATCTTTAGGGTGCTTTTTGTTGAAGTTTATTAGAGTTAATTCATGTTTTTAGGTGTGATTTTGAGTTTAAAATTGTATATATTTAGGGTATAGTTTATTGTAAGTGTTTAACAAAGAACAAAGTTAAAATAGGCGGTTCAGAGTTGAAAAACGAAAAATAGAAGTCGATGTGCACCTGGCAGGGGCCTAGGGTGCAGCTTATCTAAGAGTGAATTTTGGTATATTGGTTGTCGCGCAACCCATAGATTCCTACCCCATCCTCTTCAATACCCTGAATGAAGATCGGTCTTCGTGAAAAAACTAAACCCTTGAAGTTTTTCTAATAACTCATCTATTATTGGAAGTGGATGCTTATTGTGGATAGTGACTTTTTTGAGTTGGTTATAATCGATACCCATTCTAAGGGTTTCATCTTTATTTTTCACAAACAAAACTAGAGCACCCCAAGGGGATATGCTCGGTTGATTGAAAGCACTTTTCAATGAGATATTTTAACTGCAGCTTCAACTCTTTAAGTTCATCTAGAGCCATACTGTGAGGTGGAATTGAAATTTTTTTAGTATCGATTTCTAAGTCGATACCAAAATCAATCTCTTGAGGGGGAGGAACTCAAAGAAAATCATTAGGAAATACATCTTGGAACTCATTCTTTAGTGGCACTGAGTCTATGGATGCAATTCGTGATCTAAATCATTAATACTCACAAGATGACACAATAACCCCTTGGAAATCATTTTTTTGGCCTTAAATTTCGAAATCAAGGGATTAGGATTACATGAGTTTTACCCCTCCCAAACTAGATTAGAGAAACTAAATTTCACAACCCTAATATGGTAATCCATACAAGTATAAAAACTATGAAGCCAGTCCATGCAAAGAATAACATCAAAAGCATGCATTATTAACTCAACAAAGTCTTCACACATAGTTGTACCACTTAGAACTATTTGGAAAACCTTGTATACTCTATCCGTTCTTGCAATTCTCCTAAAAGTGTACTAACCACAATAGGATCATGCAGAACTTCAGGAAATATCTCGAAAGTGAGAGCAAGCAAATGAGTTACAAAGGAAAGGGTAGACCCTAGATCAAGTGAAGCATAAATAGAAATTGAAAATACTTGCCACATACTTGTGACCACATCATCAAACATCTCCTTCTCCTCCCTGCCCTTCATGGCGTAGAATCTGTTCCTCTTGGGAGGATGGGCTGTAGCTGCACCCTGTGGATTGGGCCTAGGATGAGCATTACCTCTAGCCTGACCCCGGTTCTGTGGGCAGTCCTTAACCATGTGCCCGCTCATATCTCAATCGAAGCAGTCATTAGTGCCCTGTCTGCACTCTCCACTGTGAGCATGGCCACACATAAGATAGTCCTTTCTGGGACGCTGCATCTCACCTCCATTTTCCCTTCTTGGGCTCGGGTCTTCCTTTAGGTTTTGTACTCCTGTGAATGTTAGATTTCCCTGAACTCTTTTGCCCCTTTTTAAATTTGGGATGCTCACAGATGCCACAGTTGTTCCTGTTTCTCGCATTTCTAGGACCTACCTGATCATGAGTCTTAGGCCTTCTAGCACCCATTTTCTTCCAGCTGTCCTCTACCTGTTGTACATGCACCATCAACCTAAAGAGTTCCAAGTTATCGTGGATCATCGCAGATCGACACTCCTCCTCCAGATCTTTGATGATTCCTTTGAGTAACCTACTCATCTCATCCCTGTTGTTAGATACAAGTGAAGTAGCATGCCTGTATAGTTTAACAATTTTTAGGGAATACTCCCTGACACTCATTGATCTCTGCTTCAAGGTCATAAACTTCTCAACCTTTCTCAAGCCATCTCCTATGGCAAAGATTCTACTCTTTCTTGATGAACACAAATTGAAGGCTCATATGGTCAGTGAACACATCTACATGAATATTATACAAGTAGAGTCTTTGGATATTTAGTACAAAAATCATTGCTGCAAGCTTGAGGTAATGAGTTGGATATTTTTTTCATGCACCTTAAGGTGTCTAAAAGCATAATCTATAACCTTATCTCGTTGCATCAAAACAATACCTAGGTCAACTTCGGATGCATCGTAATAGATCACATAACCATATGAACCCTCTGGTAGAGTCAAGAAACAAGTTGTAGTCAATCTAGTTGTCCATTATTCAAAGTTTTCCTCATAATCATATAACCATTGAAACTTGACCATATTCTAAGTCAACCTAGTCAATGGTGAGGTTATGGATGAAAATCCTTCCACAAACCTTCTATAATAACCCACTTGAGTAAAGAAACTCCTAATACTTTCTAGATACAATGTGACAAAGGAAAATAATGAATTTCAACAAGAACTCACATTTTCTGAACTTAGAAAATAATTGGCGGTCTTTGAGAGTTTGTAGAACAACTCTCAAATGACTCCCATGTTCTTTCTCATTCCTAGAGTATACGAATATATCATTAAAAAAGACGATAACAAACAAGTCCAAGTACTGTTTGAACACTCTGTTCATCAAATCCATGAAAGCTGTAGGAGTATGGGTTAGTCCAACGATATAACTAGAAATTCATAATGACCATACCGAGTTCCCAAGGGAATTTGGAATGTTACTATCTCTAACACTTAGTTGGTGATAACCCCATCTGAGTCTATCTTTGCAAAATAACTAGCACCCTGAAGTTGGTCAAACAAATCATCAATCCTAGCGATTGGATACTTATCGTTGATTGTGACCTTGTTCAACTGTCTATAATCAATGCACATTCTGAGAGAAATATCATTCTTCTTACAAACAATATTGGTGAAGCCTATAGCAAACTACTAGTTCTAATGAAGCCCGTATCTAGAAGGTCTTTCAACTACTCTTTCAATTCATTAAGCTCAGATGGAGCCATTCTTAAGGAGGAATTGAAATAGGTTGGGTATCTGTAAGGATATCTATTCCAAAGTCAATTTTTCTTATGGTCGGAACTCCTGGAAGATATTTCGAAAACACTTTTGGAAACTCACTAACTACTAGAACTAGCACAAGAGTTGGGGTTTCAGAGTTAGAATACTTAACCTGAACAAAATGATAGAGATGACCATTATATATCATATTTCTAGCCTTATGATAAGAAAAAAAATCGCCCCATTAGCGCTAAGCTTCTACCCTTCCATTCAAAGATTCGTTTATGTGGAAACTGAAAATGAGCAATCGTAGTTCTACAATGGACTGAGGCATAATATGAATGAAACCAATCCATGCCTAGAATGGCATCGGAGTCTACCATTTCAAAATCTACAAGATATGATGAGGTGACTTTCTGAGAGATTGTGATAGGGAAATTTTTGTTTACCCATCTAGCTATAACTGGGTCACCTACTGGAGTACAGACTCAAAAAGGTTCTGAGAGAGTTTATGGACTAATATTGAATTGGATTGCTATGTAAGAAGTTACAAATGAGAGAGTAGCCCCTATATCTAACAACTAATAAAAATCAAGGAAAGACTTGTAACATACTAGTGACTACATCAAGAGAACTTTCCTTATCATGGCAATCCTGAAGAGCATAAAACAAATTCTGGTGCTGATCACCACCTTTACCAGATGAGTTACCCTGTTGAGTTGGACGACCAACTAGCTCTACTGATGTTGTAGACTTATCTCTACCTTCTTCACCTTGTATAGGAGGACAAACCCTCAACCTGTGATCAGACTAACCACATCTAAAACATCCTTTCTTACCTATGGGACACTCGCCGGATGGTTCTTACAACACTTAGGATAAGTGGGTAAACATTAGTGCCTGAAACACTTATCTGACACTTAGAGTGTGGTTCCCTAACCTTCTACTCATAACTTTTCTTGGATCATGGAACACTAGCTGAGGCTGGAGTAAAAAACTTTTACCGAAATTGGAGTGATTTCCACTAGTCGACTTCTGATCAGATTAGTCATAATTCCCAGTCCTAGAATTCTTATTCTCCTTGGCCTATTCCCTAAGTTTAGCACCATCGACTTGCTAAGCATGTGTCATAATCCTAGAGATGTTCATATCTTTCATTAACATAGCATTTCTGCACTATGTTTTCATCAAATTTGACACCCCATAAAATAACTTATTAATCTAAGCCTGGAGTCAGCATCTATGTGAGGAGCATACCTGGAGAGTTGATTAAACTTGAACCCATACTGTTGGACTGTCATGTTACCCTGCATTAAGCTCATGAATTCCTAGGCCATTTCTTATCTCCACTCTATTGGGAAAAAACATTTCAGAAAAGGTCTCTCTAAAGTAATCCCAAGTAATAGGAAATGCATCTGTACTCTTGTATTCCTCCCATTGAGTGTACCAGATATGAGCAACATCTTTCAGCTGGTACGATTCCAACTCAACTCGATCATTCTTGGTGACTTGCATCACCTTAAATATTTTATTGATCTCATCTAAGAATTCTGAGAATCCTCAGTATTCTGTGATCCTAAGAACTCAGGCGTAATAATCCTAACAAAGTTACGGGCAGTATATGTTATTGCTCCACCATTAACATTTATAAGAGCATGAAACCGCTGGCGATACTCTAAGCCAACATCTTAAAAGCATTCCTAAATTCAGCATTGGAGACTTCCTAATCTGGAACTAGAGAAGCTACATTTGCATTCCTTGCATTCACATTCCTATCATTATCTCTATGAGGAGGTATGATTAAAAAAAATGTAGAACGTTGAGTTAGAATGAAATTAGATCATACCTTACATACAATTAGAGTAACAAAAAAATGATGTTTTTCCTGAAACTCTTCATAGCCTCCCTCTCATTAGATGTGGTGCACCTCACACCATGAAAAGGACTCTATTTAGTGTGACTTTTAAGAGCATAATTGAAATGAAAATATGCATACCCATATACTATAACAAACATATATGAAAACTTATGAAATTAATACAAAGAAGATATTAACTCAATAATAAGCTGAAAGTAACTATGGTTGACAATAACCTCTAACTGACTAGAAATGTTAAGACGAGCCCTAGATAAGTCTAGTAAAACTGAAACTAGAAGACTAGAAATACTGAAATAAACTCATAACTATTGTCCTCGGAGAATAAGGACTCACCACAGATTCTGCTGAATTGGAGATCAGGAACTAATCTAAGCGTGATCTGCATATTAAGAACCTAAAACTACATCACAAGAAGATGTAGCACACGTATGCGTTAGTATTTAAAAGATACTGAGCATGCAGGATACAATCAAGCTGAAATTAGGCATAGATGAACAAAACAGTAAAGTAATGATATAATCTGAACATGATATTGATTCTCAATGCTGAGAAAAGTAATGCATCGACAAATTTATAACATACTGAATACTAGATATAATGATAAATGGTCGATGAAATGGAATTTAACTGAACTGTGGAAGCTACTAATAACAGATAATAAAACTACATGAGCTAAATG
The DNA here is from genome assembly GCF_036512215.1 of Solanum lycopersicum. Taxonomy (NCBI): domain Eukaryota; kingdom Viridiplantae; phylum Streptophyta; class Magnoliopsida; order Solanales; family Solanaceae; genus Solanum; species Solanum lycopersicum. Next base: position 31,834,336 of record NC_090807.1, on the reverse strand, counting down.
AAACCAAGGTACATCAAGATGTTTTCTCAACTACTTGTCCTATATCTATTCGACCATATATAATTGCACCAGCAAAGTTGAAAGAGTTGAAGCAGCAGTTGAAAAACCTCCTAGAGAATGTTTTATTTGGCCAAGTGTCTCATCTTGGGGCACTTTGGTCTTATTTGTAAGGAAGAAGGATAGTTTCCTTAGGATGTGTATAGAATATTGTCAATTGAACAAAGTTATCATCGAGAACAAATATCCTCTTCCATGAATTGATGATCTTTTAAATCAACTTCAGAGTGCCACATATTTTTTGAAAATACATATCTTATCTGTCTACTATCATTTAAGAGTGAGGGACTGTGATATTCCGAAGACATATTTTAGAACCCAATGTGGTAGAGGGTTTCACATATATTTTATCCCCTTTCACTATGTTAACTCAGAAGACAGTGAAGTTTAACGGTCTAAAACTTGTGTTAAAAGTTTTGAAGAATTGAAAAAAAGGTTAACTACTGCCCATATTTTTGTCTTACTGATGAGTCCTCAAATTGGACTCATCTAGGGCCTTAATTGAATGCATATAGTGTCTATAATTGTTTATTTTATCTAGATATCTGATAAACACTCCTATGTTTGAGAAATTTGAGAATTTGGTAGGAACATTGACACTTAGGCGCAAAACGCAAGAAAAATGGAGAAAAAGAGATAAAGATCAATAGTTGTGTATTTCCAAGCACACTTGGCTATCTTCCGTATAGTGAAGATCCGCCTTCTTTTACAACAAGTGATCCTTCAAAGAATTGGATTAAAAGGTGATGAAAAGAAGTTGTCGGTGCTTCACCAATCTTTTTCTCACTATCAATCTAGAACACAAACAAAGAAGGCAACGTGCAAGCAGCGATGAATTGAACGAAGGGTAATTTGCCGAATCACTTTGTGACTAACGACTAACTTCACCGAAAGGATTCTCCATCTCAATTCCGAAGTCTATAAATATGAATGTTTTATTATTTAGATATTGAAATTCAGAAAGTGAAACAATTACCTTTGAGTTTTTTTTCTTAAGTTTTCTTTCATGTTTGGAGAGGGTTTTTGTTGAAGCTTGAAGAAAGAAGATGTTCTTCCAATTTTGGAAATGGGTCTTCTCCATTTACCTTCCTTTTCTACTCTAAAGGTTTAATCTCTTATACACACTTAATTTCTTTATCATTTTGATTATATTTTTTTATTTAAACATGATGTGTGGCTAAAAACACCCCATTCTTTGGGTGTGATTTAGCAATTATGGGTTGATTCATTTATTGGTATTTCTTGCCTGTAACATAGATTGCATTTTAATCATGACTTTATTTAGTGGTTCTTGTTTAATATAATGGGTTTGTAGTTGCAAATACAAAGTCACCCATGTGTTTTTTGCTTGCTCAAGAGATAGGTGGTGAAACTATAACCACTACACTTATCTCCCAAGAAATTTATCGACATGAAGTTCAACCTGAATGGGTGAGCCCTAGTATCGTATCCAAGCACTCCCTAAAAAAAGCTTATGTTGATAAGGTTTAGGTTGGATACTTTAGAAGAGTGTATTTCCGAGAGGAACAAATTTGATATTCGATATGTTGCCCAAGAAGGAACTTGATTTCACCTAAAGTTTAACTAGTCACCATTGTTTTGTGAAATCAACTACTGAAGGCATGTACCCACCACTTTTATCATCATATATAGAGATCACACCCCAAGAACTTTCCCCCGTATTTGATTATCCTTTAATTTTTATTATTTTACTACTCGTCACAAAATACCTTTTTGATATTTAACAGTTTGGTGTCAAAAATCTAATTTATTTCGTTTTAACACTCAAAAATGTCTTAAACTATCAATATTTAGAACGAAATTCTAAGTAGCTACTACTTTAAGTACAATCCCTTAGGAGACGATTCCAACCCCTTGTTGGGATACTAAAATAGCTTCGATTCATAGATACTCAGGTTATAGGCTAGTATAACAAATGGGAAATACACCTTAGAAGATACTGGCTTCGTCGACCTCTCGGAGGTCTTGGATAAGCCTCTTAGCATTCATTCATTGAAAAATCATAGACATTTAGCAGAAAATTATAAAAGTTTTAATAGCACATGATATGATATAACATCACTTCATACATATGTAAAATATCATAAGTACATAATTAGACCCTAAGTCTCTTTTATTATCATAGACTCAACATCAATAGAGTAGAATAGGGACACGACCGTTAACAACATAATATAATAAAATAAACTATTACATAAACTTAAAGAATATTTTGACATAGGCAATCCGTAAATCATAAGGATCCGTTTCTTTGTACTTGGGAGATCTACCAAGACCTTCACTTTGGAGACATATTCTAGCCATTACCACCTACACTTTGTGTAAAAAGATGAAGAAAAATGGTATTAGCACAAGAATACATCTAAGTATTGAAAATATGTAAAAACATGAGTTAAAGAGGACATTTAGTTATAAATCATGCATCATCTCTATAATAGAACTTCATGAACATTAGTATAATAAGAACAATATAGTTCACATATTTCATATAGACATGGATATCACTAATAACCATACTTTAAGCCATTTGATCACATTGAAGACATAATCTAAACATATGAACCATCACCTAGAAAACCTCTCAATCTCACTAGTGCACTGTACAAGAAGTATCCCGTACTACTAGTCATACCAGGTGATCTTAGGAAGTCACCTATGACTTAGGCACATCACATTTCATAACATACCACACATGCACTTAACCTTCGACATAAGACCAACATACTGCATAAGTGGTCATATGAGAACTCTTTCATTAATTATATCTTAGTCATAAGTAATTTAGTCCATATCATAAGTAAACGACCATCACAACCTTTTCACAAGCTTGCTTGTGCGATGTATACATGGAGACCCATACAACCAAATATACCAAGAAAACCCATTTAGAAGCCACAAGTGTAAATCACATGCATAATCAAAATTCATGTCTTGACATAAGTAAAGCCAATCGTGACATGAATTCATGCTAATCATACCTAAACATAATAATTATTAATAAAGGAACCTCATCATAACTCCCCTTTAGAGTCCACTTGCGCAATGTATAAGTAGGGTCCATAATCCTACCTACCCTAAGTATTCTTTCAAGGAATCATGACACTTATTTATAATCTTACCTTAGTTCAATTTTAAATTTAGGGATGCTTAGTGATAACCGACATAGACCATGTGTGCTACATGGAATTCATTGTCGTATAACCCAGAGTAAAGAGGGTGTTCTACTTGACAAGGTAAAACCTACATAATAGCTATCTAGGTGGATCCACTAGCTATATCCTACGAGGACACGTGGTTAAGTGATAGTGAATTGCTTCTAGAAGTCCGACCTATTGCTAGTGGAGAGGCTTTCATATCATGAGTATCACTTCGGAGACCCAAACAATTGCATTAGCAGAGGGGTCTTTTCCTTATTGTACATATCCACATGGTGTTAAGCCTAAACACCCTCTTTAATATATTTAATCCTTTCCTAATCATATGTTCATAAAGAAGGATTTAGGAGCTTGCTCCTTCTTATATCATATAGCTCAAAGATTTTTAAGATGAGAATGTCCTTTCATCATAGAAGATACTTGATGTGAAAATGTCCTTTCACATAATTCTACCATTCATACAATTATGTGTGTGTGCCTCAGTCTATGGATGAGGCGGAGCATATGTCAAAAGTTCCATATGCACAGTTTGTATCATTATATATGCTATGGTGTGCATGCATCCAAATATTGCTCAATTTGTAGGTGTGGTAAGCTGGTAAATGGAAAATCTAGAAAAAGTCACTGGGAAGTTATCAAGTAGATTTTGAGATATCTCAAAGGAGCTCGTGATGTTGGCCTAACCTTTCGAAAAAGTGTAGGTATGTCAATTCTCGGTTATGTAGATTCTTACAATGCAGGGCATCTTGATCGAAGGAGGTCCACAACTGGATATATCTTTACTCTCATTAGTAGTGCATTTAGTTGGAAATCGACTTTAGAATAGATTATCTCTTTGTCTACAATAGAGGTAGAATATATGGCAGCAATGGAGGCAGTGAAAGAAGCTATTTGGTTGAAAGGTTTAGTGGCAGAATTGAGTTTGGTTAAGCTGGAATCAATTCTAAGATGTGATAGTCAAAGTTCTATTCATTTGATTAAAAATGAAAGATTTTATGAGCGCACCAAATACATTGGTGTCAGATTCTAGTTTATTCAAGATGTCCTATAAGAGGGAGCTATCAAGGTTTAGAAGGTTATCATACACGATAACGCCGCAGGCATGCTGACTAAGATAGTCCCACTTGCCAAATTTGCACACTACAAGGATATGGCGGGAGTATGCATCAAGTGATGAAATTCTAGGTATTAACTGCTAGGTGGAGCTAGTATGTTCAACAAATGTTTGATTCTTCTTGTTTCTTACAGCGGGATTGCTTTGTGAGCTTAGAAGATTTGGCCGGAGTTGCTTATACGCATGCTCGGAACACAAACAAGAGTGGAGATTGAAAGATTTAGTTTGGTTCTTGTGGAATCAAACTAAATAGAAGACGAATTAACATGTGTTCTCTTTCTTGTTGTATTTCACTTGTATTCTTTGTAGGGTGAAAAAATCATTGGTGCAGTTGTTCTTTGGTAGATGTAGGATCATTTTGATCCGAACCACGTTAAATATTGTTGTTCTTCCTTGTTCTTTAATTTCACATTTCCGCTAACAGTAGCCCTATTGTTTCTTCTTCAATCTCATCCCACTCCGTTTTAACAAGATATAATGTATTATTGTACAACTATTAGTACATATTTATTTATCTTGCATATTTTTTGTCTCAATCCAATGTCGCTATAAACTATTGATAATAATTAATTGACATTAAAAATCATTTTTGGTGTAGTGATTGATAGACTATTTATATCCAAGAGTATTGCTTATATTAATTCCTCTAAATCTTTGTTTTTTCGACTCTAAGTCATGATCATCAAAAAGATTAATTTATATCACATCTGAATTCAGACGCAACACCAGAATCACAAAGCGACAGTCAAAGTTGAGAACATAAGAAGTCCACAAATAAGATATTACCTACACTTTTCTAGTCACCCCATTAAATATGCATATAAAATTAAGACATCAATGCAATTGATTCTTAGAAATTACCTTCACATTTATGGTGACTATTTCACAAATATTAACTTTCATAACCTGTCAGAGCTATAGAACAATAGAAAAGGATAACTTCTTTTCTTGATCCTCCGTTGTATATTGGTACAAAAAGGGCCATATATATACAAAATAGTATTATTAAATAACTTCAAATAAAATGTACTTCTTCCCATGCCATGTCCACTTATTACTCTCAAAGAAGAGGGAGAAGAAGTGCTCTGCAGTTGATGTTGAACAAACAGACGAGGGAGTTATATTTGAATCAGTAAATTCCAAATCTATAACTGTTTTTGATTGTCAAATTTTTAATTTTAAAAAGAAAACTGATTTAAACTTCCCAAATCATTATTATCAGCTCAAAGTACATAATTAAATTAAATGATTAAACTTATCAGTTTTATTTTCTATTATGATATGAACTTATTCCTTAAAAATGATTTTTTTAAATGCAGTAAAAATAATTTTGTAGTAAATTTACAATTATTCTTATATTATTCATTTTTTAAATAAATTTTATTAGTAATTATTATTTAATTCTATAACATGTAATTAATAATTTTTATAATTATTTAAAAATCTTGTTATTGGTGGTGTTCACATGGGTCACTTCTTAATTCCCAAAAAAAGTTGTCATGCCTCAAGCCTAAACCCTGGGTGTGACCGGCATTCAATGACCCTTATTGGCATCGAGCGGACCCTTGAATTGACTTACTTAAATCAGCAGAAGACAACAATCAATATCTTAATGCTCAATGAATTGAACTAAACAAAATAATAAGATAAATTGGAATGTTTGAAAGATTTAAATATTCAACATGGCCAAAATGGAAATGCAAGTCTTTAACATAAGAATGATAATGTAAAGACAACTGAACTATTAACTGTCTATGAAGCCTCTAAAATGACTCATATGAATGTTGGGACATAGCACACTACATCGTAAGGAGGGTCACCAGTTGGCTCTTGATTTCTCAACTGGATCAAGGTGCGCTGGATGTGGATCCTCGTTACATGCGTCTGCATCATGATACGATGCAGGCCAACTGTCTATGAAGCCTGAACTACTAAGATTTAAACTTTCAACTTAACCAAAATGACATCCCAAGTCTTTAACATCAAAATGATAATTCAAAGACCACTAAACTACTAACAGTCTATGAAGCCTCTAAAATGAGTGAGATGGATGTTAGGACAAACCCTGCAACGTCCTAATGAAGTAACAAGAAATCAATAAAAGATGTCCTCCGGAATGCAAGGAGGCTCACAAAGTGACTCTGGATTGATCAATTGGATCAATGAAGCGCTTGATGCTAATCGTCATCACATGCGTCTGCATCATGATACGTTGCAGGCTAACTGACATCAGTTCATTAAATGTATGAGTGTGTGAGTTGGAATGCTAAAACAACTATTGAAAAGAGTAAGAACGAACACTTACCTTGGCTCTGCTCGACTATTTAAAAGTAAGTTCAATATAAAGAAAATTTGTTTGTAAAGATATTGTGAAGTGTGAATGTACACAAGAATACAATTAAATCTAAGATGTATGTAAACATATAAGTTGTTGACACCCAATTTCTGACCTAAGCATATAAATTAACCTTCTAGCTTCATTAATTTTGAACTATTTTTGAAATAATTAGCTATATAAAATTCAAAATATTTTCCAAGTTATTTAAAAGTAATTTTAGTAGACTCTATAAATTTAAAAATAGAAAATATGTTTTTTTATATAGTTAGTTATTTTATAAAAATTTGAAAATATTCTCAAAAAATTGATTTTCATTTTAGTAAGTATTTTATTAAATTAGTATAGTTTAAATTGTATTCATATTTTTGAGTTATTAGTTTATAATAAAGTTAATTATTTTATTTTGTTAAGATTAAGAAGCTTCTAAATTAATTATGTTAGTTCGTCCTATCTAGGATTTAGCGAAATTCATTAGTGATATTCAATTTGACTGAATGGATAATTCATTTGGCTATATAAAAGGATTAAATTTTGGCGCCGTTAAAATATTTTCAACAGCCCATTCTTTATTCTAAAATTCCCCTATAATGACCAAGGCGCATTTTATTTTTCCACTTAGCCAACACACTCCCTCTCACCCGACCCGGTCCAGCTGTCTCTCATCATAAAAAATTCTCGAACGACGGTCCAAGCAGCAACAAAACGACCACAATACACGATGTGAATAAAAACGGAGTGTAAGCAAAGGGGCCAAGAAATTTTTAGTTGCTGTTTCTTTGGGTTAGAAATTCTTTTGGGGAAGAACAGAGGGAATAAATATCACATATAAACAAAAAGAAGAAGAAGGAAGTTAGGAAACTCTAAGTAAGTCTCAATGAATCACAACAAAATATTAGCTATATATACACGTTAAGCGAACATGCTTCTGAAGTCTTATAGATTGGGAGCACTTCGGTAGTTGTGAAGTCACTGTCTCCTATGCTCGTCCCATCCCTAGTTCAGCTGCCCAAAAAAAGGAAATATTGATTCTTTATAATATCTTCCTCGCTTCTTTTTCCTTTACAAAGTGATCTTTGAGATGTTAGAAAATTCTGTCTCTGAAATTGTTTACTGCTAATATTCCAGTGGTGATATTTTATTTCTAGTAGTATTCACTAAGTTAGCAGTAATATCGAATTGAAATTGTCACTGTCTTATGACCTGTAGTGTTGTTCCTTTTCCTCCTTGTTTTGAGTGTGATTTAATACTACTCCTCTCCAATCCATTAATTGAAGGTTGTTGAAAATTATTTCCTCCTATCCCTACTTATTTGAGGTTCATCTTATCATGATTTGAGCTTCTTCTTTTTTTGCAAAAGTTTTGGCTGCTGTATATGAAAGTTACATATGAAGAAGCAACTGGTTTTCTCTGTGTATTTTAGACACAAGTCACTTTTTCCCTCTGTTTTTCTACCCTCTCGAAAGGTAATAAGAATCACATTTCAGGTCTCTTCCGTTTCTTTATGTGTCGACTGATTGTTTCTCCACCATATGAGGTATCCAAGCGCTAAGTCGTTATTTAAAATATCTTAATTTATAGTTGACTGCAAATCAAGAATGCATTAGCTCTTGTTATCAAAATATTGTTCTTTGTTCTGTTTCTGTGAAGTTTTGACGACTCCCCTTGGCCTCGAGTTCATTTCTTATAACTAAAATTTCTTTATTTCATTGTTGTCCTGTTTGATTGGATGAGAAAGTTGGAAATCCCCTTCCATAGGCGATCTCGGGTTTTCGTAGTATGACATATAGGTCATTTTATTCTTCTTGTTATTTTAACTGATGTTAGTCATGTGAGTTGCCTCATTTTTATGATGTTTACCCCTTTGAATTCAAAACTAAGTGTTGTGATCAACATATTAGTTTTTTATATTTCGATAGTTTGTGTCTAAGAACTTTAGTTTGCATCTTCTTCCTTACCCTTCACTTGAATATGCTTATTTCGAGCATGTCGTAATTAAGATTAAACTAAAATGAGTTGGTGGGCTGTATGTTTCAAGCTGCTGGAATCCTCTTTTATGTCGATTTTCCTTGTGGATTTTCATCTGTGTTAGAAAGATTATTTCATGTATGTTTTCATTTTGGTTATTTTTTACCTTCGAACATGTTAAAACTGAATTTTATTTTTCACATCTAAGTTATGCCTTGATTCATTGGTGTTTAGCTTCCTCCTCATTCCTTATACAGAAATTGATCCCTCCATCAGTAATTGATATTGTTGTCAGGCTTAAAGTTGGGGTGATAGTAACTTAAGAATGTGACAAATGACTGCCTAAGTTTGTGTTTTGGGGGCAATGGAATTTTCAAATCATTGTATATACATCCCTCAAATCGTTAGGTCTACCCTTTGCACAAAAGGGTCACACTGTTTAGACTGCATAATAACTGTTTATGTGGTACAACCGCGTATGTGAATATGTTGCTTTATTTGGATATATTATAGCTCACTCTTCTTCGTTCTTTTAGAACCCATAAGCACAAATGTAAACTTACTATCAAAATAGCGTCGAAATACACTTTGAGTCTTTACTTTCCCGATAAATATTGAACTTCCATTTTTTTAAAAAAAAATTATTATTATTCTCATATCAGAAAAAGATTCATCGTTTCAATGTGAAAAAAAATTCAAGTTGGTCGAATTACGTAGGGCCTGAATTACCCTTCGTGAGATACGTAGGCAACCTTGCAAGGTATTTTGACTTAATGCAAGTCAACTTTCTTGATTCATTGTTCCAAAATTAATAAACAAATTAGTCATATCATATATTCATAGGCTAATTTATCTTTAAATGAAGCAACTGTTGTGCATTTATTATGTTGTGCGTAATATCTTGTATCACATATTGTCTACACGAACCAACACATTTGTCTTTTGAGTTAATTTTCTTTGGCAGGTACTCAAAACTGATTTGTGTTGTGAAATTTCTTCAACATTTGAAGTTCTCAAAGATTCCTCAATGAATGACACAAAACAATGAGAATATTGACCTAACTGAAGTAGCTATAGTTCAGTCTCCTGCCGTTGAACAAAATGTGTTGATTGCACAATTGATAGTGAGAATATCAACCTTACCGGAATAGCTATTGTTCAGCCTCCTGCCGTTGAACAAAATGAGTTGATTGTACAGCTGATGCAACATATTGCTGAATCGAGGGTTGAGCTCCTGAAAAAACAAGATTTGTCAATTCCGATTGTCGATGTCAAAATTCTAGGCAATAGAAGGCTTCCATTCCATTTTCCTCCTCTAAATTAAATTTTGAACATGTCCAGTGTAACCCACCCTCTAACCCTGCTCAAAATCCCTCAATTATAAACTTAACTACACGTATTCTTCATCAGACTAGCACTCATACCAGGCACCCCTCTTCTTCAAAGCCTGAATCCCAACCCTCAAGTTTTTCCTCCTCTTCAAAACCAAAACACAAGTCACTCTCAAATACTCCCTCCATTTCAGAGCTTAAATGTCAACAATCATAAAAAAATCCTTTCATGTATCAGACCCCTACAAATGGCACTCAAAATCCACCAAAATGCTCAACCCTTACAACCAAAAGTAACTTCTCATATTCCATACCACTCCAATTAACACCTTAAGTATACATCCTATTCCGAACTTGACCATTATGAAGAGAAGGAAAAGAAGTAGAAGGCCAAAGAGAAAAATAATAAGCGGATCATGAAGGAAGAGATTATGAAAGTGATAAAAGAACTTGATTATCCTTCAAAACAGATGGGGTGGAACGACGAAAATTTGTTCATTCATTCAGATTTAGACCTTTTGAAAGGGTTCAAAATGCCAATTTTTTTACTACTAATGGAACTTGAAATCCTATAGCAGATCTGAAAGTTTATTGTGATCAACTTGTGGGAGTTGGTACAATTGAAGCTCTGTTGAAGTATCTCTTCAGTCGAATTCTAATTGAAGAAGTTCTGGAGCAGCTTACGTCAAAGGGATTGAAACAATGGACAAGTTGGAATGCACTCACAAAGGATTTCAGGGAAAGATTTGGACATATCGTAGAAGTTACCCCAGATCGCTACTACTTGGAGAAGATCAAACAGAAGTAAAAAATTATAGAGAGCATCCTCTTTGTTGGAGAAATGAGGCTGCAAAAGTTCAACCTCCCATGTTTAACGTGAGATAGCTGAAATATTTATTCGAACTCAAGATCCTGAGTACTATGAAATAATGTTGTGTACGATGGGACAAAACTTTGTCGAGATCATCAAAGTGGGAGATGCTTTGGAAGATGGTTTCAAGACTGGAAAGATTACAAACGTTACCGCATTGCGAGCTAATGAAAAAGCTGCCAAAACTAATTATATTAATATATCAAAAGGAAAAGAAGAAGAGGTATCTATGGTCACAACTACCCATATGCGCTCACTATCAGCTCCACAAAAGAAATATCAAAAACAAAATGTCAATGACAAAAAAAAATTCCCCATCAAAACTTTAGGAAGGCTCCTAAAGTAGTTACACCATTAAGGGAATCTCAAACTCAAGTGTATGAAAGGTTGAAAGAAATGGGTATGCTCGATCCTATAGAAGGAAGACCAACCAATCCTTTGGAAATTTTTTATAGGGCTGACCACAAATGTGCTTATCATTCAGGAGCCGTTGGACACAACACAGAGAATCATTTCACCTTGAAGCACGAGATACAAAACATGATAAAGAACAATCTGATCAATATTGAGGAAACCACCTCAGGGGATAACATATTGGATGCTCAAGAGTGTGTACAAGACATTTCTGAACTGAGTCATTCAAAGATATTCCTCATCAAAGGTCGAGAAGAAGAATGCCCAACATTGGCCAAAATTCTGCATATGAAGTTTTTGTTACCTTTCTTTTGAAAATGCATTTAACCCTTTTTCTCTTCCCCATTTTATTGCACATGTCTTGTAATGAACTGCGTTCAACCTGAATTCTCAAGAACGAGATACGTAGGCGGCCTATGTCGGCCTCGACAATTTTTTATAAACATCTTATTTTTGTTAACCCTTGTGGGGGGGGGGGACTATGTTTGACATGATTTCTTCTTCAACGGAATACGTAGGCTCCACAACGGATCGATCATATTCCCAAAAAGATTTCCAATTCTTTTATAATGAACAATGGGACAAAATTTTTTAGAGGATCTCAAAAATTCATTCGAAAATGGACTTTTTCAAAAAGTCAAGACTGAAATTTCAACATGCAAATAAGTAGATTTTTTTGGGTGGATCTCAAAATTCCACAATGTTATATTTTATGGAGAATCAAACTAGAAATAATGTATAAATGTGCAACTCGTACAAACTTTTTGAGATGATCTAAAAAATTCCACAATAAAATGTCAATTGTGAAGTCTTATACTTATTGTTATTGAGGCAAAATGGGAAAGAATTTTGAGAAGGAGCCTCAAAATTTCAAGAATGATCAACCTTAAAATTAACTGAGCAAGTTACGAGAAATTTTCTATATTTTAGACCGGGAATTTTTTTTGAGGATGGCCCCGAAAAGTTTCTTCAAAACAATCTTACATAGGACGGACGAGCGTGTAAGCCAACTTCAAGAAAGAGCATAGAGACAAGACCAACACAAATCAGTCTTTCAAATGAGGAACTTTTCTTTGAATGCAGGAACAACGAAGTCAAAAAATGGCAATGTCAAATCTTTCAAGCGTGGAAACATACAACGTTACGCCTCTCGTGGCCTCATCAACATAAATAGAATATCATAGCCAAACACTAATAGATTCTATCAAATTTGCATGAAAAAAGTGTTGGAGGATTGCTAGTTATGAGCATGATCAAATTTACAATCAGGCTCATCATAGACTAAACTCGATAAACCAAATAACTTAATCTAGTTCTTAAACTTTAATTTTATTCTTTACTTCATCGTCGATACTAACATTTGGTTTGGAGTTTGAATATGATAGTATTGATAAAGTAAGAATATTATGTGAAATCAACATAAAATTACAAAGATGTTGGCAACCGCAATATCTCTATGAAAGTCAAAGTTATTGAATCGTTACAAGTTTTCGATAACGATTGAAAATAAATTCAACAAACTCAAATCTTATTGAGTTTTGTCAAGGAAGATGAGAGTGACTTTATTTTTCATATGAAAGAATTAAGTGATTCACCTTCATAATTCTATCTTTTAAAGAGAGAATCATAGTCTCAACGTACATATACTTCAATATATTTTTTAGTATGTTTGCCGCGTAACAATTTAGGCATACATTATTGTTGACAATGTGAGAGTCAAAATTCCAATTTGTTGAGTATCTACCCCATAAGTGGATTATGTGTTTTGATTGGCCGATCAAAGACCTTAGCATATAATTTTGTTGGGTGATCCACCCCATAAGTGGTTCATGTATTTGTGTTTCCATTTCAGGTTCCTAGTTTAAATTATAATGGAATATTATTGAGACATCCCACCTCATTACAATTGGACTATTACAAATCCATCCACCTTGTTACAGTTGGACTATTATTGAGCATCCACCTTGTTGCAGTATTAATATTATCGAGTCATCCACCTCATTACAATTGGACGATTATCAAGCATCTACCTTGTTATAGTTGGAATATTATGGAGCCCCCACCTTGTTATACTTGGAATATTATCGAGTCATCCACCTCTTTATAGATTGACTATTATCGAGCATCCACCTTGTTACAGTTAGAATATTATCGAGGCCACCCACCTCCTTATAGATGGAATATTATAGAGCCATCCATCTTTTTACAGTTGGACTATTATTGAGCATCCACCTCCTTAGAGATGGAATGTTATCGAGCATCCACCTCGTTACAGATGAAATATTATCGATCCATCCACCTCATTAAGTTGGACTATCATCAAGCCATCCACCTAGTTACATTTGGAATATTATCGACCCATCCACCTCGTTACAATTAAAACATGTATCGAGCATCCACCTCATTACAGTCGGAATATTATCGAGCAATCCACCTCATTACAGTTGGATAATCATCGAGCCACCCACTTTGTTACAGTTGGAATCCATTACCTTGTTACAATTGGATAATCATTGATCTATCTAGCTCGTTGTAGAGATCACCAGAGTTTGTCATGCAGAAAACAAGCAATGACGTCTCTAGATCCGTAGAAAATAATGAGTTGTGATAGATTTACTGGGTTCAAAAGTGTATCCATTATCTTTTACTCTCAATACTTCTTTAATTTCTCATTTAATTGAAAAAGATGTTTATTCTTATCCATTAAGATATACTTATTTGTTATATGATTGATCTTTCTTAATTTTTCACTCAAAGCGCTAGCTAAAAAGACATTATGTCTACTAATTATTTACTTTCAGTGTGCAAGCATATACTGAACATACTTATGTGATATCTTTCACATTAAGAGTAACTGAAAAGCATCATAAAAGATACTACCACTTCTGTAGTTACCTTTTCTACTAACAAGTTGTCTTAGACTTTGTCGAGAGCATCCAAGAGGATGGATTCTCAAATAAAACCCATGTACGCACAACATCAACAAGGATATTGCACAATGTGGAACTTTTCTTAGCAGTGAACTGGGACATAGTCAGAAGAAGAGTATCAAACTCTTAGGACGCGAGCTGAGGAACGACTTCCACCACATTCAAACCACACCCCTACGAAAAGGCATGCGGTTTTTCTTAGGGTTTTTGGTTCATGTTTTTCGTCTGGAAAATTCTTGATGTTCACAGGAAGAGACTTTCCAATGTGAGTGACAATTCATCTAGAGCTTAATTTGGAGATTAATCCGTGTATGTTCTTAGTTATGGATGTGAAGAGCTCCACATTCATGACTACGAGGTTGTTAGTCTCTTTTCCGCACTCGATTTATTTGTCACTCTTTCCCAACCGAAGGATATCTTGTCATAAAAGATTGCCTTCTCTACCGATCGAGTTGAACTACAAGCATCCTTATTCACTAAGTTGAGGGATATGTAGGCGAGCTCAATATTGAAAACTCAGTTGTACTCCAACATTCTCTCTTACAATCTTATTCTCGGACATTCTGATATCTTAATAATTTGATATCGAATCAATTTTGAATTCTTTCAAATCGTCCGTTAACTCAAGCATATAGAACTACAAATGCCCTAAATTCCCATATAGCCTGAGATATGTAGGAAACTCATTTTTAGGGTTCGACCATGATTCCTAAATTCCATACCAAAACCATTTTCGGAGAAGATAAAGACGTGGTCGGTCAAAATTAGATTAGTCAATTTCATTTTATTCAAATTACTTGTGTTAATCAAAGTAAATTGAGGTACATTTGTTGACACCAAATTTTGGACCTCCGTATATAAATGAACTTTCTAGCTTCATTAATTTCGAACGACTTGAAATAGTTAGCTTTATAAAATTTATAATGTTTTTCAAGTTATTTTAAAGTAATTTTATTAGCCTTTATAAATTTTAAATACCAATATGTTTTTTTATTTAAGTAGTGATTTATAAATATTTTAAAAATAATCTAAAAAAAAGATTTTAATATTAGTAAGTATTTTATTAATTACTTTAGTTTAATTTATACTTATTTTTGAGTTATTAGTTTATGATTTAGTTAATTATTTTATTTCATTAATATTTATAAGCTCGTAAATTAATTATATTATTTCGTCCTATCTAGGTTTTAGCCAAATTCATTAGTGAAATTCAATTTGGCTTAATCGATAATTCATTTGTCTATATTAAAGGATCAAATTTTGAGGCCCTTGAAACATTTTCAGAGCCCATTCTTTTTTTCTCAAATTCCCTTGCAATGACCGAGTCCCATATTCATTTTTCCACTCAGCCGACCCACTCCCTCTCACACGACCCGGTCAAAAAAATTCCGAACGATAGTCGAAGCAGCAACAAAACGACCACAATGCACGACATGAATAACAACGGAGTGTGAGCAACCACCCGACCCCGTGTACGCGCTTCTTTTTTCTTCACGCAAGAGCGAGTAGACGGAAAGAAGTTGCGGCATGAGCAAGCTAGGTAGTACCGCAATCTTCTTTGTCTTCTCTTCTCGTCCCTTTTAAAATTGTACAGAAGCATAGCAACAACTTTATCTCTTAGAGACTTTTGAATTTCAAATTCGAATTTGATCCCCATTCTCCCTCCTTGTTTACCCCAAATTCGACCTAATTCTCGTTCTATAAATAGTTTCATCTCTTTCACCTGGTCAGTGGATGGAAGAAATAGAGTTAAAAGGTTGACGAGTTGTTGGACGATTCTTGTGGAGAAACAGTGCTTTTTTTTTTTGTCGAAAAAAATTTTAGTGTGAGAAAAGTTGTCAAGAAATTTTTAGCTGCATTTTCTTTGGGTTAGAAATTTTTTTGGGGAAGAACAGAGGGAATTTATATCGCATATAAAAAAAAGAAGAAATACAAAGTAAGGGAAATTATTCAGTAAGACTCAAAGAATCACAACAAAATATTAGCTATATATAAACGTCTAGCAAACAGGCTTTGGAAGTCATATAGATTTTGAATGCAACTTCAAATCCAGTATTGATTCTTCTCCGTTCATAAACACTCTTGGAGTTGCACTTTGGTAGTCGTGAAGTCATTGTCTCCTCTGCTCGTCCTGTCCCTAGTTCAGCTACCCAAAAGAAAAGGTAATGTTTCTTCTTTATAATATCTTCCTCGCCTCTTTTACCTTTTCGAAGTGGTCTCTGAGATGTTGGAAAAATCTGTCTCTGAAATTGTTTGTTGTTATATTCCAGTGGTGATATTTTATTTAGTAGTATTCACTAAGTTCGCAGTAATATCGAGTTTAAATTGTCACTGGATTATGACCGGTATTTTTGTTCCTTTTCCTTCTTGTTTGAGTGTGATTTAATACTTCTCTTCTCCAATCCATTTGTTGAAGGTTGTTGAACGTTATTTCCTCTTTTGCCTACCTACTTGAGGTTCATCTTATCATGATTTGAGCTTTGTTTTTTTTTTCCAAAAGTTTTGGCTGTTGTATATGAAAGTTACACATGAAGAAGCAACTGGTTTTCTCTTTGTATTTTAGGCATAAATCCCTTGTTCCCTCTGTTTTTTGCCCTCTCGAAAGGTAATACACATCTCATTTCAAGTCTCTTTCTTTTCTTTATGTATCGATCATTGTTTCTCGACCATCTGAGCTGTCCAACGCTAATTTTTTTTAGATTATTTAAACTTATAGTTGACTGCAAATCAGGAATGCATTAGCTTTTGTTATCAAAATGTTGTTGCTTTTTCTATTTCTGTGATGTTTTGAGGATTCCCCTTGGCCTCAAGTTCATTTGTTATTACTAGAATTTCTTATGTTGTCCTGTTTGATTGGCTGAGAAAGTTGGGGTTCAGCCATGAAATTTGAAATCACCTTCCATAGGCTATCTGTGGTTTTCGTAACACGACATATAGGTCATTTTCTTCTTCTTGTTATTTTAACTACTGTAAGTCATGTGAGCTGCCTCATTTTTATGATGTTACCCCTTTGCATTGAAAGCCAAGTGTTGTGATCAACATGTTAGTTGTTCATATTTCGATAGTTTGTGCCGAACAACTTTAGAGTTTGCATCTTCATCTTTACCCTTCATTTGAGATAGCTTATTTCGAGAATGTCGTAACTAAGATCAAACTAAAATAGTTTCATGGGCTGTATGTTGCAAGCTGCTGGAATCCTCCATATCGATTTTCCTTGTTGATTTTCATCCGTGTTAGAAAGATTATTGCATTTATGCCTTCATATTCATTTTTTACCTCCCAACATGTTAAAATTACATTTTATTCTTCGCATCTATGTGATGCTTTGATTCATTGGTTTTCAGCTGCCTCCTCATTCCTTAAACAGAATTTGATCCCTCCATCATTAATTGATTAGGCTAAAAGTTTGGGTGATAGTAACTTTAAAATGTGACAAACAACTGTCTAGGTTTCCTCTGAAGTTTCCTTGTTTAAATTAGTTAGTCTTTAGTCAAAGATGGGAGGGGGAGGGGGCTATTGACTCATATCTGTGGATTCAGGTTTCAAGTTTGTCATTTCATATTTTAAATCATCTAAATATTATCATTTGGAGGTGTATTTGGCTGATTTATGTGCTACCTAGAGTAATAAACAACAAATTATCTTGACCTTAAATTTGATGTACTTGTTGTTGTTATATATGATTTTACTGATTTGTTATTCACCTTTTATTCTTTGACTTATAACTTGAAAGTTTGGTTATGGTTTTATGTTCCCGCGCCTCCATTTACTTGCTTATTTCATTTACTTATCCATTTGCTAAAATTAAGAGTTAATGGTATAAGCATTTGATAACTATGGGTTGCTTTAATCTGTTCTTTTCATATATTGAATTTGCTAAACTCATAATTACAATCAGCTCTTTTCTATATTTATAAATTGCGTTCATTCGATGTATTTTACTATTTAGTGATCGGTCAATCTTCATTTATTGTTAGTTCGAAGATTTTATTATTGAATGTTAACTTTATTTTTTTTTTCGCATGTGAAATCTGTTTGACTTCGCCATGAACTCTTATATCTTTCTCTTGCATGTCGGGAGAACCAAAGGCTCAAAATTCCTTCACCGAGTTAAACTCATAATTCGAAGCAAGTTGGGAAGTCAAAGAAGTTGGGGTAAACGACCTGTATTATTTTCTAAAAAAATTGTAGTTTGTTATTTTGGCCTAAGACCTCTTAGTCATTCTGTTTAATTATTTCCTTAGGAATTTAAGACAGGTGAAAAATTGGGCCTAAGGCCCAAAGTAAATTGCGTCCAAATACCGGTTCAGGTGGACAAAAACCGGACTTGGACGCAACCGGACTCTCTCTCTCTCTCTCTTTTTTATCTCATGTTTGTTTGATTAATTAATTATCGTTAGTTTTAGGTTTAAAAGGTTCAAATCCCCCGCAAGACGCCTTTATGTTTTAACTCACTTCAACTAAATCATAGCCTTTAAATAAACTTAAAAATGATAATAAATAAATTTTGCGAGTTAATTAAATCACTTAGATAATAAGCTAATATTTCACTTTGAAACAACTCTAAAAAAATTTCTTTATCTCAAATCAAGTTTAAATTATTTTAAGTCAATTAAAGTTAGTTGTATGTTAATAGCGAGATAACGAATATTTTAGGTACCATAAAAACCTTCCTAAATTATAATTATGAACCCCCGAACCCCTTCTTTAAAGTTTTCACTAAGTTTTCTGTTTAAATATTTTGAAAACTAAGTTTTATTGATTTTTCTTTAAAAGATTAAGTAGTGACTAACCACGTCTAAAAACATAAAAAAATGATTTAATTAAACACAAATAAACTGATGTATATATATATATAAGTACGTTTAACTTCTATGTGAGTTTCTCTAATTGACAACCATCACTTAAGAGCTATACTGATGATATAATGATCTACCATATGCTGCCGGTGTATACTATACTCGACCAAAGGTATAAGACCTGAACTGCCTAATGCATCCACTTATCTACTGTGAAAAGGGTTTATCTAGAAAGTATGACACTTTTCTATCCATGGTGGCTACATGGTTTTATGGAGATGTGAGTTATCTGAACTCATGCTCGTTCCCATGTCAGTGATCAATTGTACTCTCAAAATATAATGGCTCTCATGTTATTAAAACACACTACTTATGTGATTTGAGATTAGTGATAAAAAACATAGCACAAAGACTATCTTGGAAATCTCAGTTTCCATGTTTGCTTCATTTAAAAAGCTAATAAAACTCTATATCTTTCTATCTCACCATAGGTTCTCTCTCAAATTGATTTCAAAAGCATGCTTATGATAAATTGATTATTATATACTCATTTCAAAGTGAATTTCAATCCAATTTCATGATGAACCCATGTTTCTCCCGTAATTATAATTTAGTCTATAATGTGTGTAATGTGACCTTGTTGAGATATTGATAGAGTATGATTTCGTTTATGTAAATGTATGATTAGTGACTGTCTTCTATTCCTTCTACTTTCGATAGAATTGGTGTTGAATCGGCTTTGAATCGCATTCTGTGTTATGTTCCACTTATGGTGGCTTTGTTTACCTTATTGTCATTGCATCTGTTATATGACTATGACCATGAAGGAAATTGTATTATGAATGTGTGGTGATGATGATCACCCAATGTGAAGTATTATGCCTAGGATTCCATTCTAGTTTATGATCTAGGGTGTACTGGTAATGTTATGAGTAGGTGAATGAATATGTTTGGTTGGGTCTGGTTTACATGATTGATGATTCAATATTATTGTATAGTATGACCCTACCTATGTACCCTTATATGAATGTGTGTTCTCAACCTATGTTAGGGGTTGTAGATGCAATGTGAAGGTGTCTTGTCTCCTTTGATATAATGTGGTGTGTGGTCTATGCTTTGATGTGTATTGTGGCCTTAAGAGGGTAGCTGCCTCAATTTTACGTTGATAGACATTATGTGATCATGCTACCCAATGTACACACACACTCCATGCATATTGATTAATAGACTAGATTCATGGTTGTTAATATAAGGGTTTTTCTCATATGAACTTAGGGTCTACTCTTATGCATGATAAGTATATGTTTGAAAGTGTGAAGATGTTTCTTAACTAGGATGACCTTATAGGTTGAATAGTGTAGGTAAGGGTATGAGACTTTACCTATACACTGCACAGGTGTTCCTTGATAGAATAGTTCCTAGAGTAGTTTCTCTATGTGCTTATGTAATGAATGCATGACTAAGGAATAAACATTGTAAATACGAGATGATTATAATGTATGTCATGACGGATTGGAAGTAATCCTATTATGCACGTTTATACTATGTCATGAAGAAATTACTGAATTGATGTATGGTCACGAAGTGTCTAAATGTGTTTATATGAAAGGATTGTGCATGTATGTACACCTATACACTTATACATGAATGAAGTAAAGTATGAATGTGTGTTATCCATGAGTCTCCATGTGAAAGGTCTTCACATATATATGAATACACACAACCATGAAATGTATAAATGAAGCATGCCATGATATTCTAGATAGATAGGGTCTTTTGAAAGGTTTGATCAATTTTACTCTAAACTATGTTATCCTTCAAGTGTGGTATGTCCATGGGAAAGATTTTGTCACATGTGTTAGGTTGATGAAAGGACATTCTAATCTATAACCTATGAGCCATAAGCATGAGGAGTTTATTGCTTAAAGTCTATTTTTATGAAGTAAAGTTAATAAAGGCTTTTCAATCTTAAGGGAAATTAGTTTAGTACCGAGAGAACTTGGTGATGAGAGGTATCACTTCCCAAGTTAGAAGGTAGGTTCACAATGACTGTAATAAGATGGAGGCTTCCACGTAAATGGATTTATAAGTCTCTAATATATCTTCTCCAATATTCATAACTATGTGCCCCTATAGGACCTAGCAAGTGGATCCACCTAGATGCTAGATGTATATGTTCTACTTTGGCAAATGGAGAACCTCTTTTGGTGTGGGTTTTATGACACCGGATTCCATGCTTAACAACCATGGTCTCATGTCGATTGTGGTGAAGTTTTCCTAAAGTAAAATGGACAATAATACTAAATGATTATGAGCCCTAACTAGGATAACTTAAGGGAAGTTGCTTAGTGTAGGTGAGAGGAATGAACTTACCTATGCATTGCATAACTTACTCTTAAGGGAAGTTCTAGGAAGATTTCTATATGTATATTACTATGTATATGTCTCTTATGTGTGATACTCTACTATTAGTCCACTTATATGATAATATACATGGTATGTTTCCTATTGTGTCTATATGATGAATGTTCTATTTGATATGCATGTATTTGACTAGAGTGTCATGTTGATGTATGGAATAAATGATAATGCTTGTGGTCCCTTGATAGGTTTACTTAGTATATGTGTTATGGGGCTTCACATGTACATTGCACTAGTACACTTATATTGGTATTTTGATTAAAGTCTTATGATGGTCTATGTAAAGTAAAGTGAGGTTATGTTAATGATATACTATTATCTTATTGATATGATATTGATAGTCGTGACTTATGTGATACATTCTAATGCATTCTTCTATGTGGTTCATAAAGTGTGTCGGGTCAATTGTGAAATATATATCTTATTATAGGTTTTATGAATGTACGTGTTGGCATAATGAAGGTTGTATGTATGATTACTTTGTGGCCCTAAGGTTATACTTGAGTGTGGATAGTTGAATGGGACATTATTCATACAATGCACCGAGTATCACTAGAGGGTCACTTGGGAAGTTTAGAAATTAAGGAAAGATTGAAGTTAAGGAATTAAAGAAAAAGGAGGTTACTGTAAAGTGGTGCTAAATATGCCTTAAACGTAATATGTGGCTTTATGTGATGTTGTTACTATTTTATATGCCTATAGGAAGTATGTGTATTTTATGATTCTTATTGTAACAAAGTTTATAGCCGGACCAAGATACGGGGTGAAACTCTCTAGATGTCGGACCAAGGATTTAGAGATACCTAAGTTATTACTTTGCATATAGTACACTTAGAAAGGATTGCTATTGCTATGAATACTTCGTTATTAACCTGTGAGGAACACATATACCCTAGTTACTTTCTTATCTTGATAACAGCCAAAGTTCACTTTTGTTCGCTTGTAAACTAAACTATTGAAGAATATTGTTTCACAACCCCCCCCTTCAAAACTTATTTGTTTCGGAAAGACATTAACTAAACATATATCATTGTGGGTTAAAATTAAGTCTAAACAATTTTCTTAGTGGGACCAAGCCCAACATACTAGTTAGGTTCTTTACTTGATAATGATCGCTTATAGGTCTTAAGGAAGGTGTAATTTAAGTGTATCAATCATCACTTCAAACCATATAAGCATATAACCCTCCTAGTAAAGGTTATCCTAAGACTAACTTGAGTAACATAGGAAGAGACCGCATATACACCCTCTTCAATCACACCTAAATATTCGTTAAGACTACCTAAGAAAAGATTATTCCATTTCTATCATTAGACTCCCTACCTAGAATTACTCTAAAACTCACCTAAGTAAGACATGAAGAGACCGACCATACACCTTCTTCAAGACTACCTAAGAAATCTTGAAATCTAGAATACATGAGTAACTTTTCATTGACATGCATCAACATAAGTCTATCAATAGTCATTGCGACACTTAAGAGACATTCACATTTAGAAGACTTGAAAAAATGGGCTTGGAAAACCTAGGGAACCCTAATCCTAGCATCCTTAAAGCCTACTCGTGCAATGTATAGATAGCATCGCATTCCACTACCTAAACTTTGTAGAACTTCTCCAACACTAGAATTCATCCCACATGATGAGAATAGTCATTAACCTAAATAGACCATGCTAGCTTGGCATAGAATCCGGAATCTAACCTACTCAGATTGAGGGTCTTCTACTTGCCAAGGGTATAACTACGACACATTGCATATAGGCACATGGTTAAGCAATATCAAGGGCTTCTTTGTACTCTAGTATCCTTCTCACGTAGAGCAACTACCACAAGCATATTCGCTAGATTCTAGCCATGTTCTCATAGAGTAAGTTTGTTTAACTAAAGGCATATGAAAAGGTATGGTCTCTTAGTCCTACCAAACAATAATACCCCTACAAAAGATGGGTCCAATAGGGATGCCACTCAATGGCAAATAAGGAGAGCATAATGACTTTCTTAGATTTGGCTTCATGATGTTCAAACCAACCTATCCCTAAGTCAATCATTCATGCACATTGGACAACATTACGACTTTAAACGTCAAGGATATCATAACCTTCTTTATAGTTTGAAGGTTCAAAGTTATTGACCTTCTTTACATGTTCAAGGTCCTCTATTATTCATTCTATAAGGGCACCATCTTAGGCCTAACGATCCTAGACTTTCATTAATCATTCATCCATACACATACATGAAAAAGGTTCTTAAGCCTAGTGAGTCAATATTTTCATACTCACATTCTTCATGTATCAAGTAGAGGGACATAGGACTATCAATCAAGATACACACATTATAATCATATGAAAAATCCAATTACATTCAAGTAGCATGTAGAAAAAACTAAGTCTACCTAGCAAGAGATACTAGCAACATATGTAGACAAAACACCATAGTTTATCCTAGTCACATCTAACCAATTAGAGGCAATCATGGCGTCATTTCACACGTACACATAACCCATATAATTCTTTACATTGATCACCTATACAAGCTACAACATGATAAAATTACATTTGATAGAATAATGCCAACAAGGCCATGTTCTTCACAATTATAACGCACAAGCACCGCCATCATAAGTGGACCATACCATCAATACAATTTGATAGAAAAATTTACACAATATAGAAGAGATTAAGTCAACTTTCCAATAGCCATATATAAAATTCACATCACAAAGGCTCTTACCAATAGCCATATATAAAATTCCAAACAAATAATCAAACCATACCAATGATCCAACAATATACAATATGAATATCATCAAATTAGGGCAGCCTATATATAATTCTATAATGATCTATACATAATTCAATAGCCCAATTGAATCTACACAAGAGTTAATTAAACTCAATTCATGATCGAATCACCCATATTATAGCGAAAAATAGGAATTCCTTTCATGCATGGGTTTATAGGAATTTTATCTAAAAACATTCAATAATAATCAATTATATGATAAAACATTGTTTCAAATCATTTAATACAAGAACTCATGGATAGAATTCAAAATAAAAGATTTTATGTTTTTGAGCATCTTTGAAAACCATTTAAATTTGACTCTTCAAGTGGAACAAATTCAAAGGATGAAAAACTATACTTTATGTGTAGAAAAGTCCACGACATTTAGGGTGAAAACATGAAAAAAATTTCTTCATCCTTGGAGCTTCAAAGCCTCATCAATGGATGTCTTGGAGAAAGGAATAGAGAGGTTTTCTTTCGAGTTGAGGGTTTAGATTAATTGGTGAGCTTTTGGGGTTTAAAAAGACTCAATAACCGTCAATAAGGCATCCCCAAATTACCCAAAATGGCCCCTGCACTTAATGGACATTTTAACCAATTGAAATTTGACTTACAAACGACTCAACCAAATTTGGAAAGTCACTTTGTATGATTGTGTCACCTCTACATCTTGGTTCTGAAATTTTTTTGTTCCATAATTGTTCACGTTGGCCCCACGTAGCAGGGAAAAAATTTCCCTTTGAGTGTAGGCTGCGCAACAAGCAAGCACTGCCACTTCTTGGCTACCCGACAACTTTCTTGGCTCATGTTTAGGTCCTCCTCAAGGTCCCTTTGGCTAGCCCTTGTGGCGTCGTTGTAGGACGTTTAGAACCTTTACATGTTAGTTAATGTGTAGGAACAATCTATACTCAATTCCACCCTCATACCATACCCCCAAACTCCACTACAAAACACTAAAATGACTAGTTCCACTTAGACTAGTTTCTGGACGTCTTGGACGTTTAACTTCCGAACTCTTTAAAACTCCTCAAGCTGACTTACAAAATTTATATTCATCATTTTACGAACTCTTTAACTTGTGACACACATATTAGGCTCTAGTTTAACCTAGCTCGTTTTTAGGGTGTTATGCTTATAAATTGCTGAAAAGGATTGTAGGTGCTTATTACTTTGCAGTGATTTTTGAGAGGAACTAAACTTGTGCATCTTATTAGAATATAAAGAATTACAAGTGTAAATAGCTTTAGGATGTAAATAGTAAGAGAAAATTGTTCAACATAGTATCACAAATGTGACGATTAGGATAACAAAAACGCTAATGCCACAGATGAATTGGAATAGCCACATTGTATTGAGGAGAATAATGTGTACAAATCAGACCCCACTCCTACAACCCATCTTTATTCTTCCTGCAAACTAGAGACTCCTCTGTATTCAGATCCTTTACAAGATCATGGGAAGGAAAACTTCAATAGAAGAATGATTATCACGACAAGACTAAGAAACCCTGGCGAGGAGTAGGTAAGTTTGTCTTTTGTGCTACAGCACCGATGATATTAGTTGATAGCAGCTTCTTGTTATCCTCATACTTTAGTAAATGCTCGTAATCCAAAATATTTTCGTAAATCTCTTAGGAAATTGTTGAATCTCGAGCATTAATGGCAGTAGAAAGTTCACGTAATTAACATCCCAGTCCACAAAGAATCTTAACAATGAGTTCCAGATTAGATATAGGCGTGGTCGAATTTGATGGAAATAATCTGCGAATAGACAAGAATCTTTAGTGAGGAGAGCCATTCAATCTCCCAAGATGAAAATTCTTGTTTGAGATTAGTTCGCATACGCAGTTTGTAGAGAATTCTAGGCAGCTTTGGCAAAGATTGCAATAGTAACAGAGGGTCAAGTGTAGCATTAGAGGCTAAGATAGCATTTTTGAATTGATTGATCTCGGCGGTACCAAAGAATGAATATGGGTTATCAACATCTTGATTATTTTGCGAGATAGTTTGAGTGGGGGAAGGGATGGAGCCATCAAGAAGTCCATAGAGATTTCGTCCACACATGAGCATTGAAACTTGAGCTTTCAACAGGGTGAACTTGTGACTGCCATTTAATTTTATGGACAGTTGGGTCAAAGGACTGAATTGGACAATAGTGATGGTGTTATTGACTCCATCGCATTGGTCACTGAAGTATTACGGGCCATTTTAACTACTTAGCAAAAAAACAAATCAACTTGTGGGAGTTTAGAAGTGCTCTGATATCATAATGAAATGAGAGTAAAGATGGGAAAATTGTATGTCTTTTTATTGATCATATGGATGCTATATAAAGAATTTATACAAGACCTAGAAGAGATAAATACTATTAAACATATTTTTGAGGATTAGGAAGTACGAAAATAAAAGTCTACAAAAGTATGGAGTCTCATCTATAATTAGTACTAGTATTCGTACCCGCGTGTTGCGCTGATAATTTAAACGATAATAAAAATCTAAACTAAAACTAACTACTAACCTTCTCTATGTTCGTGGTATGTGTTTTAAGAAAATAATTAAAGTAAGACATTAACTTTTTTATTTTAGAAAATTAAATTAACATTAATAGGACACAATTTTATTTGTTATAATATTAAAATATTATTTCATTTAATATAATCAACTACATTAGAGAGAAAATGACAATACCATCTGCGGAAAACATGTGTGGGTGGTGCATTTGATTAGCATAATTATTGATTCTAATAGATTTAAATTTTAGGGACATTTTATATCATTTTAATTAACAAATATATTCAGAACGAGTCATAATATTACTAAATTATGTGAGTTAAATACTTGTTTATTAACAATTGTAATGTAATATTAAGCATACCATAAGAAATCAACTTTGTAAATATTTTTATATTTTTTTAATTATTTTATACTCTACATATAGGGTAAGACACTATACAATGTACATCACTCAAGTTTTTATGAACAAGAACAGAATGCTTTTGAAAGAAACAATTCAGCATCAGTTTGAACATACTAAATCATTGACCTTCTCTTATTTATCTCCACCTTTTCCTCTGCTTTTCTTTTGTTCCGCGAGATAAGCTTTACTAAACTAACAAATGCAATGTGACTTATACGCATTATGAAGTAGTTAATCATTTGCAACGTATTGGGTATACGATAAGGCGGAGAATGCTCTATATTTCAAGTTGCAGCTTGAGGATTTATAGTAGGAGATGATCATCGAATACTCACATGGCAAACAATGGATAAATAATATCATATTGCAATCAAGAATGAGGTTTCTAAATAACACATATTGAATATCATATAAGGTTATACTTGAAAATCCTTATTCAAATTCAATATTATCATTGAAAACGGATAATAATTTTATTGAAAAGAAAGTCATACGCTATAACTCCAAAAAAATAATGTTTACAAACTTGAAACTTCTAAACATGTATGTTTGCCTTTAACTCTCTTTTGTGGGATCTGTGTTTCACATTTGCTACAAATTGCAAGTATCCTTATCATGTTGATGCTCCTTAGACATAAATAAATCTTCAATTCTATATACAAATAGTCTCTGATTTATAATTGTGGTACACTTCACAATTATGAATAAAACCCTACATAGACGTGGTTTAGAGAGACATCAATCCTAAGATTTCTCAACCTCATGCCCTGATACCAAGTTTGTTACAACCCAAAGTACCCGTTAGGCGTAACCGACGTCGTCATGCTCTAAGAGAACTAAGACAAGCCCTTCGAATAAATCATAGCACATGATAGGTCAATATTTCGCAAAAATTAAAAAGTTTACATATGAATTTTATATTGACTCCTCATATACGAAATGAACATAGACTTCTCTTTTAGCATAAGAAATCATATAGAAGTCTAAAGTCTCATTTCACATATAAACCATTTACAAGAGTATGAATCACAATAGTTTGGTCATATCCCTTACTCAATTATAATATGCCGTATACGCTACAATGAAAGTATCAACATGAGAATGGAATAATCTTCTCAAAACATAAATAATATTAATAAGGCTTGATGAGTGGCTTACTCCTCGAAACTCATGAGGACTCACCAATGGTCTTAGGAAAGGAGCAAGTCTTATTCATCAATGACCACGAATCTCCTCAATGGTCCGAACCTAAAATGTTTGGGAAAAGGGGAGAAAATATGGATTAGTATAAACCACCTGTACTAAGTATGGCTCGTATGCACAAAAATCATCAATGCATTAGAAAAGGACAATTTAGTCAAAGATCATGTTTTCTATCAATTTAACTCAACATGCATATGCATAAAAAGCATAATAAGTCAATTCAACGTAATAGTTACCCAAGACATAGACCATCCAAGCAATACTTCTGCAATGCCAAAGATGGAACCCCATAATCCTATCCAAAGCTAAATTTAGCAATAAAAACCCCAAGTCATACTTACAACATATTCTCATAATTCTTCATAACATAATTTTGAGAGACCACTTGGGGAAAGGAATCCCAAGAGTTAATGAAACCATACCTTAAAGATGAATCACCATAAAATTGATTAGAAACTTAAGGAATTTTTTCTCCCTCTTCAACCTTCAAATCTTCTTCAATGGAGGATGAGTAGATAGAAAATGCAGAGAGAAGGAGGAGCTTTTGGGATTTTTTTTTGTGGTTTTGATTTGAGTGAGTAATTGTGAGGAAAACTAATGGGAACTAAATATATACACCACCCATGAAATACCCAAAAGAACCCTCATTTAAATTGAACCTTTAATGAGTCAAACTCGAATTCTATTTTCAGATTTTTTTTAGCAAGGAACAAGTCCGCGTCGCGGAGCTGTTCCGCAAGTTTCCAAAAAATAAATTTCATAACAGTGGATTACGTGACCTGCCCACGATGAGAGCTTCACTTATTACCTTGGGTGAACCAAGTCCACGAAACGGACTTGTTCCCTGCAAGAACAAAAGTTGCTGCCTCTTGGCAGCTTGCTTGGTCAAATGTGAGGTCCCTTCGTGGACCCCCCGGGCAATCCTTTGGGGGTCGTACCTGAAGTTTTTCACCCTATATACTAAGTTTTACCTATATAAAGTTATTTTACAAGTTTTCAACTTCATATGACCCTCCAAAAACTTCACCAAACCTAGGGACGTCAATTAATTAAATTTTGTTAGTTTCTGACCATTAAGACTTTTGTTTAATGTTATGGCTCCAATACATCTCAATCAAGTTATTTATACTTATTTAGGTCCAAAACCATCATTACTCAACATATAGGCTCTAGTATAAGTCATAGAATTTCTGGGTGTGTGGACACTCCCCCTCTAAGGAACATTCGTCCCCAAATGACACTCTAAACCTTCTTATATGAAGATAAGACTCAAGACTTGCGCCAACTACCAAACAATATCATAATGAGTCATTTATCATAGGATGAAATCTCAACTCCTTTCAACAAATAACATTAAATCAACAAATAGGAACTTAATCCACATATACCATAACAAAAGTTCAACTTTTTAGATCACATAGGGAGGTACTACCTTCTCCATTTAAATATGAGATCAATATGAACATTAAAAGTTGACATGTTGATTTCTTATCAAACATACTTATTTTAATCTTCAATGAGTAGTTATATCACAGAACGCACATAAGTGAAAGCCAACATAAAATCATATTTCATGGAAATAAAAGAACTCAACTCAGGCATGAATTTCTACTATAATATGCACACAAATTTAGTAAAACATGATAAGATCAATATTATTCATAATAGCCATATAGGGAACTACTAACCTCAATCATTGCTACGGTTAAGGGGAAAACTTTATGATAGTGGGAATCCATGTCGGCATCTCGACCTTTCATGTTGGGCCTTCAAAAAGGTGGTTCCTCCATAGAACCCTTATAGAGGGAACCTCCTTATTCCTCAATTTCTTAACTTGGTGATCCAAAATCTTAACCAGGACCTTATCATAGGAAAAGTCCTCCGTTAACCCTAAACCTTCTAGAGGAAGAATGGAAACCGGATCACCTATACACTTCTTAAGCATAAAAACATGGAACACCCGATAAATCATTGACAACTCATTTGGCAACCTCAACATATACGCAACACTCCCAACTCACTTCAAAATTCCGTACGGGCCTACATGACGATGACTAAGCTTCCCCTTATTTATAAACCTCATCAACTCTTTCATGAATGAAATTTTCAAATAGACCCAATCTCCTACTTCGAATACTGGGTCCCTTTTTCTATTGTCAGCAGAAGATTTTTGTCGACTTTGAGCTTCTTTAGTCTATCTCTTATAACCCGAACCTTCTTTAGATCTTCATAAACCAAATCGGTACCAAGTAGAGCAAACTCACCTACCTCATACCATTCAACCGGGATCAATACATCTTCCCATAAAGTGACTTGAAGGGAGCCATAGATATAGTTGAGTGCTAGGTATTGTTGTAAGAGAATTCTATCAAAGGTAGGTGGTCATCCCAATTACCCTTGAAGTCGATCACACATACCCTCAACACATCCTCAAAGGTTTTAATAGTGCATTACGCTTTACCATCCGTCTAGGGATGAATAGCGATACTAAGCTTCACCTTCGTATGAACTCCACCTTGGAAAATTTTCCAAAAATAAGAGGTAAATTGTGTACCTTTATCCGAAATTATGGACAAAGGGGATCCATGTATATTCACTATCTCTTTGATGTACAATTTGGCATTGTCTTCCACCGAATATATGACGTTGATGGGAAGAAAATGTGTGGACTTGGTTAGCCTATCCGCGATAACCCATATTGAGTCATGTTGTCTTCTAGTACGAGGGAACTTACTACAAAGTCCATCTTAAATCCTCCAATCTCCATGTAGGAATATCTATACTTTGAGTCAATCAACCCGGCCTTTGATGCTCTGCTTTGACTTGTTGGCAGTATGGACAATTGGCAACAAAATCTGCTATGCCCTTTTCATACCATTCCACCAATAAAATTCTCGTAAGTCGAGTTACATCTTAGTGGTACGGGAATGGATGGACTAGCGGGAGCCATGAGCCTCTACCATGATCAATTACCTTAAGCCATCCACATCCGATACACACAACTTTACTTGGTTCCTAAGCACCCCATCTTATCCTTGAGAGAAAGACTCATTAGACTTACTAAAGACTGTTTCCTTCAACTACATTAATAGGGGATCAAGGTGTTGTTTGGATTTCTCTCCAACTACTAAAGATGACTCGAAGTTGTAGTGAACCATGAAACTATCATTTAGAAAGTCTTCTAGTCGTACACCCAAACAAGCCAACCTATGAACCTCTTTTACTAATTATTTCTTATCATCAACCACATGAGTCACACTACCTATGGACACTCTACTGAATACATTCTCTACCACATTAGTTTTTCTGAGATGGTAAAGGACACTCATGTCATAGTCCTTTAAAAGCTCTAACAATCTTCTTTGACGTTGGTTCAAATATTTTTGGGTAAACACATTGTAAATTCTGCTGATCGGTGAATACATCAACATCTATCCCATAGAGATAATGTCTCAAAATTTTCCGTGCAAATACAATGAAAGAAATCTCAAGGTCATAAGTTGGATAATTATTCTCATGTGGCTTGATTTGTCTAGATGCATCTGTTATGACTTTCCCATGTTGCATGAGCACACATCCTAGACCCACTTGGGAGGCATCATGATAAACCACAAACCTTTCGATACCGTCTGGTAAAGTCAATACCGGAGAAGAGTTGAGTCTATCTTTAAATAATTGGAAACTCTTTTCACATGATTTTGACCATTCGAATTTGTACTTCTTTTTTGTTAAGGTCGTTAATGGAGATATGATAGAGAAGAACCCCTCTACAAACCTCCTACAGTAACGGTCAAACCCTAGAAAACTTTGGATGTCGGTAGGACTCAATGGTATAGGCTAAGTTTTGACAACTTCCGCCTCTCATGGATCAATATCTACTCCTTCACTAAATATAATGTGACCAAGAAAGGAAACCGACCTCAACAAAAACTCACACTTGTTAAACTTAGCAAAAAATTGGTTATCCGTCAGAGCTTGCAAAACTGTTCTCAAATGTCTATTATGATCAGTTTAAATCCTAGAGTATATCAAAATGTCATCAATAAAAACAATCGCAAATAAATCAAGATACTTTTAAAAACTCAATTCATGAGTCCATGAATGTTGTTGGGGTATTTGTTAGACCAAATGACATCACTAGGAATTCAAAGTGACCATATCTTGTTCGGAATGCCGTTTTTGCAATATCAACCTGCCTCACTCTAAGTTGATGATTACCGAACCTCAAGTAAATCTTTGAAAAATCTCTCCTTGGAGTTGATCAAACAAGTCATTAGTCCTAGGGAGCGGGTACTTATTCTTTATCGTGACTTTGTTTATTTGACTATAGTCGATGCACATTCTCAACGACCCATCCTTCTTCTTTACAAACAATACTGGAGCACCCCACGACGATATGCTCAGTTGAATAAATCCCTTATCTAACAAATCTTTTAGTTGAGCCTTTAGCTCAACTCTACCAGGTCAATCCTATAAGGTGGGATTGAAATAGGTCGTGTGTCCGATACAAAGTCTATGCCGAAGTCAATCTCCCTGGAGGAATTCCGAGAAGGTCAGCGGGAAAGACCTTCAGAAGTTTCTTAACTACGGGTACCGACTCTATGGGAGGGCCGTCTGATTTAAGATGCCTAACTCTTATGTGTTGTAGAGACAACCCTTTGCAACCAATTTGCAAGCTTTTAGGCATGAGATGATAATACACCTAGGATTTGAGTTTCCTCCCTTCCACTCAAAAATGGATTCATTTGGGAATTAAAATTTAACTATCCTTGTCTTACAATCAATAAAGGCAAAACAAGCATGCAACCTATCCATACCCAAAATAACATCAAAATTTAGCATATCAAGCTCATCTCAAGTTAACTAATGTAATTCTATAGCTCAAGAAAATATGACAACCTTTATAGACTCTACTAACCACCACCGAATCACCCACCGGGGGAGAAACTGAAAAAGGTTTGTCCAATATGTCGGGTAGTATTTCAAATTTCATGGCTACAAGAAGGGTCACAAATGACAATGTAGCTCCTGGATCCAACAAAGCATATGCATCAAAGGAAAATAATTTTAACATACCGGTGACCATGTCCATTGAGCTCTCTTTCACTTCAGGATTGGAGAGTATAAAAGTGATTCTTCGTAGGAGCATCCGGATTCGGGGCACTTGCTTGAGCTTAAGCATCCCTTCCTTTAGTCTTCATCATAGGTCAATCCATGTGACCACTCTTTCCTCAACCATAACAATTACTCGGGCCATCAAGGCACTTAGCATTATGTTTTGTACCATATTTTGGACAAAAAGGCTTATCAACATAAGAACCACCACCTTTCCCCTCTTGCGGTTTAGGTGTAGATACCTTACTCTTGTTGACTTTTGGAGCATTAAGAGGTCCTTGGTTTGAAAATATCCTTCTGAACCTTGGTTTGTCTTGCATCTCAAATTTACTATTGGAAGAATTCCTATCTTTGGTTTTTACCTTCTTCACCTCTCTACCAACTTGGTTAAGCTTTTGCTTTTCAATTTGTTCCGCATGGACCATGACACGAGAGATATCCATTCTAGGAATTAACATGGACAACCTACATTTAAAAACTACAAGATAGGATATCCCCATGACAAATTTGTTCATCTTGCCCTATAATCCGCTACCATAGTAGAAGCATACTTTGATAGTTGATTGAAGTTGTGAGTATACTCCTTCACACTCATACCCCGTTGACGAAGGTTGATAAATTCCTGAAATTTTCTCTCCCTTAGTTCCAAGGAAAAGAACCTATCAAGGAAAGTCATCTTTAAATCCCCCCAAGTAATTCGACCTTCTATAATCGTCCTCTCATCCTTCCATTGATCATACCACACTTGAGCTACAATTTTAAGTTAGTAGGCGGCTAGTTCCGCCTTTTCTTGAGAAGAAACACCCATAGCATCAAGAACTTCGAACACTTCATCAATGAACCTTCGTGGGTCCTCCTCCACCTTAGAACCATCAAAAGTAGGGGTATTCATCCCTGTGAAATCCCTAATCGTTGAGGCGGTTGTATTGGCATAGGGGTTTACTTGAACGCTTGTATCCATACACACATGACTAGCCAACACTTGAGTCAAGCAATGAATGGCCGACCTTATCTCAATATTTGACATAGCCCCTTCTTCAAAAGGAACTTGAGGGTTTTGAGGAGCTTGAGGGTGAACCGCCTCATTAAAATTCTCCTCTTCGAACCTTGGAGAATTGTTCCTCCTTGTATTCATTTCCTATAAGCACAATAAAAAGATTATAAGAAAAGGACTAGTAGAGTTACGACTCTAAGGAATGAATAAGGAAGAACAAGACAGTGAAAGTTCTTAAGTATCACATCGTCTCTCATTCATAAGTGAGGTGCGCTTCACAATTATAAATAAGACCTTACATAGACGTGGTTTAGTGAGACATAAATTTTATGATTTCTCAACCTAATGCGCTGATACCAATTTTACTACGACACAAAGTACCCCTTAAGTGTACCTTACATCGTCGTCCTCTAAGAAGACTATGAAAAGGCCTTAGCATACATCATAGCACATCATAGGTCAAAATTTCAGAAAAATTAAAAGTTTACATATGGATTTTACATAGACTTCTCACATATGAAGTGTACATAGACTTCTCTTTTAGCATAAGAAACCATATAGAAGTCTAAAGTTTCCTCTCACATATGAACCGTCTATAAGAGTTTGAATCACAATAGTTTGGGCATATACCTTAGTCAATTACAATATGCCATATAGGCTACATTGAAATTCTCAACATGAGAATGGAATAATTGTCTCAAAACACATACAAACATTAATAAGGCTTGATGAGTGGCTTTATCCTCAGAACTCATGAGGACTCACCACTAGGACATAGTAAAGACCCAAATCTTCGTCTTCAATGACCACGATTCTCCTCAATGGACCGAACCTAAAATGTTTGGGAAAATGGGAGAAAATATGGGTTAGTACAAACCACATTTATTAAGTATAGCTCCAATGCAAAAAAATCATCAATGCATCAGAAAAGGACAATTTAGTTTAAAAATATGCTTTCCATCAATTTTACTCAATATGCATAGATATAAGAAACATAATAAGTTAACTCAACATAATATTAACCCAACAAATAGATCACCCAAGCAATACTTGTGTAATGCCAAAGATCGAATCTCATAATTATATCAACTCTAAATATCGCATAAACCAACCCAATTCATTCTTAAAACATATTATCATACATAAAATTATTAATACTTGAATTTTACCATAGCTCATAAACATAATTATAATCATACTCATAATAAAAAAAAACACTACTACAACCATCCCTTAGGATCCCACATGTGCAATGAGTGAGAGAAGTCTCATACCCTCCCTCAACACATGTAGTATCCTTCAAGAAAACCATAATAAGAGATCACATGCTTAACTTGTTCATTTACTTTTACATTTGGGAAAGAAGTGCAATAAATGACATGAGACCATAAGAGCTACATGGAATCCGGTGTTCTACTCCCACACAGAAAAGGTAGTTTAACACTTGCCTAAGATGTAACCATTCGTACGTAGCTATATAGGTGGATCCAATAATCTAGAGTCCTATGTGGGTACATAGCTAAGGGTCAAGGAGATTGTTTCTAGAAACCATTACTTACTAATGTGGAGGTTTCCATCTCATTAGACAACACATAATTTTTGAATAAAGACTTAGTAATGCAAGGAAACCCATGTGAGGGGACGGACTTACTAACGTGATACCTCCATCTCATTTATATACCCTTTCGGTGCTAATCATTTATTCCCTTTAGTAATCATCTTATTACATCATACAAGTACACATTAGTCTTTTCTAGAGCCTTATCTAAACCTCTCATCATAATGGCTAGTAGGTGACCACAAGTGAGGACTATCCTTTCACTTTAGTAACAATAGTAAGTGATTAAACCTTTCACTCAACTCGTAATCATGTTCATGAGAAACTACATTCAATCGCATAATGATCATACTATATCATGCACACATAATTCATAGCCAATACATGTGTCTAGCGTTAGGTTGAGTGAATGATGTCATCAAAATCACAACACATTACATATAATATCATTGCCATCTAAGTAATTTCCCCTTTCATAATTGAGATCAAAGATAAATCAAGATCATACCTTATTGACCTTCATGGGACTTCACCCTTTAACACCCAATAATTCACAACCAACATATGAAATAGGGCAATTCGTGAAGTATTATCATAACTAAACCAAAGTAAACAAGTGATATGTTCATTACCCTAAGAAATTCACCTTAATCAATCCAAGAATTTAGGGGATATGGGGAAAAGACATGGGTCAAGGGAAAACTCATGGAAATTCATCAATTAACAATCAATTCATATATAAACAACATTAATTCATCAAAATTAATCACAATTAATTCATAATTTCATTTTAGAAAGAAGACTCATGCCTAGTGAAAAACCCTTGCTTTTGGAAAATCTAGAAATACACTTTTGAATGACCACTTGGGAAAAGGAATGCCAGGAGTGAATGAAATCAAACCTTAAATTTGAACAAAAAAAAATTGATTAGAAACTTAAAGAATTTTGTCTCTTTCTTCGACCATCAAATCTTCTTCAGTGATGGATGAGTAGATAGAAAATGTAGAGAGAAGGAGGAGCTTTTGAAATTATTTTGGGGTTTTGATTTGAGTGAGTAACTGCGAGGAAAAAATGATTGAAACTCAATATATGGGCCACCCATGAAATACCCAAAAGATCCCTTAATTAAATTGACCCTTTAATGAAGTCAAACTTGAATTCTATTTTCATATTTTCACATTTTCATATGTTCCGGCATGTTTTCCAAAAAATAATTTTTGTAAAAGTGGAGTCTGCTATGCAAGCTTCACTTTTTATCTCCGGTGAACAAATTCCGCAACGCGGACTTGTTTCTTCCAAGAACAAAAGTTGCTGCCTCTTGGCAGCTTGCTTGGTCCAATATGAGTTCCCTTTGTGGACCTCTCATGAGAACGTTGGGAGGTCAGATGTCACGAACGGGGTCTTGACCACAGATGAGACCGACGTCTTTGACATGTCAGAGGTCGCAGACAATCCTACATACGTCGTCGTAACTTCATCTAGGTTAATTTTAGAAGAAAATTTGAACTTTTGTTTATTAAAACTTTATATTGGAAAATATTGATCTCTCATAATATTGTCTACGTAAACTCATAAGTGTTCACAACAACCATCTAAATCAATATAATTAAATGAAAGATATAGATATAAATATTGAGTTGACAAAATGGCAACAACACAACGTTTGAAAGAAAATACGAAAAAACGCTAGTGGAACATACTCCACTAGGTCATGCCTAAGTCTACGCTAGAATAAATAAGTAAGCATCCTCGAAAGCATAAGGGCCTACAAAATTTGGATGAAAGCTCCACGTACGGATACCTTCTTCGTCACTCGTAAGCTCTAGCGTCCCGCTACACGTGCACCTAAAAGTAGATAAATATGTGGAATTAGTACACACTTCTAATAAGTATGGTTATATGCAAGCACAAACCACGGACATGCATGATTCATATTAGATATCTCCTTTAGATATGAGTTATGGAAAGTCAAGCCAGTGGACTTGCGAAAATCGGATTATGAAAGTTATGCCATGAGTAACATGTATCATCATACGTATGATATTGCACACAACACATAACATATTGCATATAGCTCATAACATATTGCATATAGTACACATCATATTTCATTTCATTCCTTCATATGCCATGATACCCTGGAACCATGGACTTAACATTAGGAATTCCCAAAATAAGGGCTCAACATATGGCACATCAACTAGGGAGCCTTCTTTAGTAAACATATTGTTTGCTTCATTCATTCATACGTACTGCATTTCATTTCATTCATAGGCTAGTGTAAACACAAGCTATAGCTAGGATGTAGTTTAAGACTCTCATTGGGTTCACTGTGCAATGACTAAGAATGACCTAGTGTCATTACATAAGTCTAGTTCACCTCTTGATTATCCTACCCTGACACCTTATCTATCTTTCATTTCATTGTGTGCATTACATTAGGTTGGCCTCATTCTTTCTTTGAGAACATTAACATTAACCGACATAGATCATGGGAGCATAATAAAATCTAGTGTCTACCCCACATCGAAAAGCGAAGGAATCAACGGCCAAAGTGGAACCAAAACGTGCTAGCGTATATAGGGAATTTAACCCTGGTAGATCTCTATGTTGGCATCATAGGTTCAAAGACTATGAGATATAACGCGAACATACCCATCTTGATGGACAATCTCATCTCATGAGAATTACACGAACCATTGCCTTCCGAAAAGAAGGAATCACCATTTATAGCTAGTCTATCGGTGCTCAGTATAAAATTCCCTTACATTCATCTCATACATCATAGAAGCTGGCTTCTAGCATAAAGACATCATAGCTCATTACATGATTTCTCATCTCATCATTAGTATTAAGTATATATTAACTTCAATACTTTCATTAGAGTGTTCATAAGGATTAGTTCTTCATTAACTTTATACTCTCATAGGTGACTACGTTTTGGTAACATTTAATTAGACTCAGTTGAGATTGCTCTCACATTTCACATTAGCCTCTTATCATTTTGTCACCATATTCATTAGCCTTAGCATATTTCCCTTCATAGTTACTCACCCCGTTTGACGTGAATGTTCATTTCATCATATGCCAATGCACTTGGCCTTTTAGTATGTTTCACACTTTTACTTAACCCTTTTGGGGTCACATCATTCATTAAATAATATCTTATGTTCACTTACTTTTAAACGTATGTTGGACTTATGGATCCATACATACAAGTCATGAGGCTTCCTTCGTAATTTGTCCAAGTTATTCCTGTGGTACAAGATTTATTCATCTTGTAAGTACACCAAGGTCTCAGTTCCGATCCTTAAAGGCAACATTCATTTAATCATTTATTCACATGCAACTTATGTGTCAATACGGAATTGGTCAAGGGAACCCGATTTTGAATCCCTTGAGCAACACTTAATCTTATATTGAATTTGGTAATTGTATTTTCAGATTTGGGGGACCCTAGGTCGATCCCCATAACCCCCATATATTTTTCTTTATTTTCCCTACTCTCTATTTCTTTTAAGGCCAAGAGTTTGTGGGATCGATTCCCCACAACATGATTTTATTTCTCTTAGTTTTTCTCTTAACTTTCTCACCTATCCAAGAGGTTGCGGGTTCAATCCCCACTCACCTCATCTTATTTTTCTCTTTCTTTTTTCTTCTACCATCTATTCAAGAGGTTGTGGGTTCAATCCCCACTAACCTCATTTATTTTTCGTTCATTTTTCTCCTAATTCTCTCACCTATTCAAGAGCTTGTGGGTTCAATCCCCACTAACCTAATTTATTTTTCCTTTCATTTTTCGTATGAATTTTTTAAGTAATTTGCATTTGGTGAGGTCTTGGGTTCAATATCCAATGACCTCACATTTTACTAAAAAAAAATTAAAATTTAGCTCCATCTCCAATATACAACCCGAGATCAACATTTCAAGCTAGATATAAATTGTGTCATTTTCCAATTCATCTTTCTCTCATTTTTTTTAAATTTATTTCTAGGCATATTTCGTGTGACATTTATTCAGCAACATTATAATTATATGAACATCACACTTTTAACATATTCATACACGTAAAATAAAACATTTTAACATATAAAATTCATAATTCAAACCAAGACTAACTCACGGGACACACATGCATAACCAAGTTAACGTAATTCACTTTTTCGGAACACATCTTTCATTTTGCACATAATTTCTGAATACATTCAAACGCGTAATCACAATCAGCGATAAAATCATCTACCAGAAGTCATACCAGCACATACTTTGAATCATTCAGAAGATCTAATGACAGGGGCATGCATTGGGGAAAACCTTAGTTTTTGATTGTCAATAGACTGAACCTTAGGGGTATCTTGGGAAAGGGACCAATAGGGAAGAAAAACCATACATGAAGTTTTTCAATGAGGTTCTAATGTACTGCCAAAACTCCCTCTAAACCAGTGTCTCACCACCAAAATTACAAGCCTAATCCGTCGAGAACTTGATTTATACTTTTCGCGGTTAAACTTTTTTTGTTTTTGAGTTTGAGTGATCTAGTTTTTGAATGTCGATGAACTTTGTTTTATTTTTGTTCTGTTCTTTTGCTTTACAGAATGTTGAGCGTGAAACAGAGAGAGGAGTAGACAGAAAGTGTGATAGTTTTATCTTAGGATTTGGAGATTAGGTGGAGACTTAGTCAAATTAGGATTTATCATTAATTAATAAACATAAGGTGATTTTTTTCCTTTTTGATAAATAATAAAATTAAATATTAATTAATTTAATTAATTCACCGAGTACAATTTAATCAATTAAATCATTGTTTCCACCAAGGCTTAAACCCGATTGGAGGTAGATTTTGCTTAAAGGGTCAAATTCAAACACCTCTACCCGAATTTCCCTTTAACCATATTAATTAATTAATTATTGAAAATACTACCCTTATCCTGGAAAATACCATTTTACCACTACACCCTTCAAACTTAAGAATACCCCTCTCAAGTCTGGTTAAGACTAATCAGGGTGAATCTTCATATTCAGGTGCCCTTCATGGATGGACCCAACCTTTCCTAGCTCAAATAACTCACTTAGTTTGTTCTCTTGGCTTTTGCATAGGTTCGGAGGTCTTGTTCTACGCGCATCAGTCCGTTTGAAGCCGTCCTAATCCAAACATTCTAGGCACGTTTAAGCATTACTTAGCATAGTCATTTTCAAGATGTTACATCGGACCTAGACTTTTCACACTATATACTAGGTTTAATCTTTTCGAAGGTAATTTACAAGTTTTGGACTTTATATGACCCTTTGAAACCTCCACCAAACCTAGAGGCGTCAAATAGTTATATTTCGCTAGTTTCGGAAGGTTAAGTATGTTCTTTAATTCTATGACCCCAATACTTCTCAAACAAGTTACTTATACTTATTTAGGTCTAAAACCATCATTACTCAACATATAAGTCTCTATTATAAGTCACAGAATTTCCGGTTGTTTCAGCATCACGATTAGGACACGGACTCCTTTATCTCAAAATTTATTTTTGCAACCAAAGATTTTAATGCAACTCCGTGTCGCAGACTTGTTCCATGATGGTGATTCTGTGACCTCTTATCATGTTTAGCTATGTAAAAATACAACTAATGATCATGAGATCTTTACTACCACAAATCACAACTTTGAATTCCAAAATTTTATTCAACATAGAGTTAAGAGTTAAGTAGTGAGAATTCATACGAACATTCTAAGAAAGTTTCTTTGAGTCCTTTTGAGGAGTTTTCTACAACATCTAGTAATTTGTTTCAAGGCTCGATTAAGTGAGTAAGAGGATGAGAAAAATGTTTTCATGATTCTACCTTGTCACGAGATCATTCATATAATGAACCATCACTCTTGAATTCATAATTCACATTCAAGAGAGATTAAAAGTAGGTTCAAGAAAGTCTTTGAGTTAAATGGTGAATCCTTTCAGATCAAATATTGGTTTGAGTTATGATTTTACGAAGTAAGTAATATAATGAGAAGAGTTGTATACATGAGTTCCATGTAGTTATGTAGTCCTTCGAGTCGAGTCGTTCAGCCCATCAATTCTGCATGTGCTCTATAAATTTGAGTATTATGGAATGTGAAGTATCTTCAAGTTCTAAGCCTTGAGTATTGAGTGTCTCACCCTTTTAAAATTATATTCTTAATCATGGGACAACGATAAGTTTTTTGAAGTCCTTGAGTTGAGTACTTCATGTCCTTTATCCCGCATGAACTCTATGGGCCAAGTAGTCTTGAGATATGAAGTGTTTTTGAGTCCTTGAGCTGAGTAGTTCATGCTCATAGTTCAACATGAACCC
Organism: Solanum lycopersicum; assembly: GCF_036512215.1. Taxonomy (NCBI): domain Eukaryota; kingdom Viridiplantae; phylum Streptophyta; class Magnoliopsida; order Solanales; family Solanaceae; genus Solanum; species Solanum lycopersicum. The sequence continues at coordinate 31,792,028 of NC_090807.1, read as the reverse complement.
TCCGAGTCTAGCATTCTTGAGATGAGTAGTATTCTTCTGTTTTGGAGTTTTTGTGTTGCAAGTATTGAGTTCTATACATGGTTATTGAAAAACTTGAATTGAGTCGTTCATGTCCATAATTTGGCCTGAACCCTATAAGAAGTATTTTTTCAAATTGTTTTAAACTTGTTTTAAAGACTTGAGCACCGAGTTGAGAATAAATAAAATGATGCTATTTTCTTCAAAAATGTTCATGAAGACTATGTATTCCCAAAGATATTTGAAATTTTTTAACATTTAAATATGACCAAAAACTGAGTTTTTTAAAGAAATTCATACTAGTTTCAAAAAAGTGTAATCACTTTCTAAATAAAGAAATAGGGGAAATGAGATTTCCAATATAGCCTTTGATTTATGTATTGAGCACTAATCTCTAATCGCAGAAGAAGTATGCTTTTAATACATAAGATCTAGTTTATTTAGGAATAGTATTAACTAGCGACATAGGATAGAGTTCAGACAACACATAACCCCCATAAACCATGTAGACATCATGTGTAGAAAAGGGTCATACTTTTTAGTTGAACCATTTTCACATAAACTAGTGGATCCATAAATAGTTCAGGTTCTATACTTTTGGCCAGGTATATGATGTACCAGTAGCGTGAGGTATATTGCTATATCATAACTATAACTCTTATATGATGGTTGTCGATTAGAGAAGCTCCCACAAAAGTTGATGTATTTTTATTTATATAAGTTAATTTTATTTTCATAAAATTTAGATTTCTGTTGTATTTGTGTCATAAACACAGAGTTAACATCATGTTTAAATAATTTTTTTTATATTGCACTTGTTTTATACTACACTATATTGAGAGTTCAGTTAAGTATCCAGAGTTGAGTATATTGAGTTGATTTCTGTTTCATTGAGTTGAGTATCATATCTTTGGAGTAGAGTATCAAATCTTTAAGTTGAGTATCTAATGTCTCAGTTATGTATATTATCCTAAAATACTTTTGAGTTTAGTAAGTTGAATATGTTTTAGTATACTTGAGCACACCTTCATATGATAATGTATGTTTCCATTTTTGTCAAGTTCAAGCTTATGTTATTCTTTAAAATTCCCCTTATATTCTTGTACATTCCACATACCCAGCCATTTGGCCTTCATCTTTTGATGATGCAGACACATGTATTCAGGATCATCAACAAGAGCTTCGTTAATACATCCAAGAGTTCGAGTTATCTATGGTGAGCCTCCTTCTTCCGGAGGATTTTTTTTACTCTTCAGTTTAGTCAGGATGTCGTTGGTCTTTCTGGACTTCCATCTTTGTCATTTACAGACTTCATAGATAGACATTAGTGTTTTAGAAGTCTTTATTCATATAATTAATCATTTTAAAGACTAAAGTTGTCTTTTATGGCGAGATTAATAAATTTTATTATACAGAGTTTTCTTTGGACTTAAAGTTTGTATTTAATTTTTATGCACTTTTATTATAGTTTTAAGCTTTTGCATGCTTAAGTTAGTCTTCCGCTTGTAGTCTGCAAGGATTTAGGGTTTGCTTACGGACCAACAATGGTTCTTGACTGCCGCCCACGTCCAAGGTGTAGAATCGGGTCGTGACATCATTAAGGGTAAATTAGACATTTTATAATTTAATAATAACTTAATACAAAAATGTGGCATTCTTTTGGACTGACTAAAAAAGGAAAGCAGTTACATAAATGGGAATATGGAATACGTTTTACTTTTAAAAAACAAGGCTAGACAAGCTATAAGTTTGTCATCTTCTTAGCTCCGCCACTATGTTACATTAGACATGCAAGATAATTTTCTCTTTATAAAAATGTGATTCTGTTTTGTTCAAAAGAACAAGGAAGTAACAAAATTTATATAAAAAAACCCCTTAACTCTCCATTGATAAGAATTGGAGGAGATTTTTATCGACTAAGATCATTCAAAATAAAAAAGAAAAAGAATTTTAAAAAAAAGGATTAAAAAAGGACAATAATAATATTTTTAAACTTTTACAAGATAGCAATGTTGAACAACTACAATAGTAATGCAAAGGTGCGTCCTATAAATTGTTGAGAGAGTAATGTGATTCCCTACAACTAAGATCATCCCATAGAAAAAAATATTGATGAATGATATTTGAGTTATATATATATATATATATATATATATATATATATATATATATATATATATATATATATATATATATATATATATATATATATATATATATATTATATATATATATATGAATAAATATATAAATAAATATATATATGTCGTAACACACTGGAAAAATTTTCAGCTAAAACTAGAGTCACCCTTTATTTTTAGTAGGATTTTACTAAGGAAATATTTGGGAGTAGTACTAAGCATCGATATAGCAATGAGTTCAGATAGCTCAAGTCTCTATAAACCATTTACCAATGTGGGTAGAAACACTCAAACTTTTTAGATGATTTCTTAATGTTTTTTTAGCAAAGACTAGTGTTTCCACTTAGTGAGTTAGATTATATACCCCCCGACAAGGTATATGATGACCTTGGAAGCGTGAGGCAAGACGTTGTACCATCACATAGCTCATAGTGATGAATGTTGGTTAGAGAAACTTTCACAAACACTTAAAAACACCTATATTGCCAACATATTATGCTAACAACTCAAACCAGTTAGTATATTACCAACAAATGACAAACAAATTTGTAACCGGACTATTTTTTATAATTTAACAACGAATTTCTATCAAATTTTCAACCAAAATGTTTCTACCAAAATAATTTACTTGGTAAATTTAGCGGTAAAAATACCGCCTAATTTAGCAACTTTTTACTAGTGGATTACCAACTAAGTTGTTATCCCTCTAACAATTGCTAACAAAATTCCAACTACTTTTTATTTTGTTGCTATGTTTGACAACATATTATTAATGAAATTTAAAAATGAAAAATCAAACTTTCTAACTTTGTTTCGTTTCGTTAGTAAATATACCGACGACATACAAACCGAAAATTTTATTAGTTATTTACCAACGGAAATTTTGGGATCATGTTTCAAATATTCCCAACATAATCATGTGTGTTTGCTAACTGATTTTTCTTGGTAATTTTACTAACTAATAGATTTGGAAAATTCATCTACCAACCAATTGAATCAATTTATCAATGGATAATTTTGTTGGAAATTAAGGGTTTTTTTTTTGTAGTGAAAGATATTTTGGCTTCTTATATACACATAGTTTAATTTTTATTTTCATACACAAGCAGAGTTTATGTTGTATCCTTCCATACAAACTGAGTTGCTATCAACTGTTTCGAAAGCATTTACATATATTGCGTATGTTTTATTTCTTTATATTGAATGGAGTACCAAGAGTTTAGTATCCAGAGCTGAGTACCTAAAGTCAATCATCTTATTTTTGAGTTGAGCCTTATGTCACTAAGTCGAATATCTTATCATTGAGTTGAGGGTTATTTAACAGTGTTGAATATCTTATAATTGAATTGAACTTTGTTTCTTTGGATTGATCTTATAAGTTCTCATCGAGTATATAAGAGGTAAAAATGATTCGTTTTTACCATTTTAATCGTATTTTATGCTTTAGAATTTCCTTTACATGCTCATACATTCTATATTCTAATCCATTTGATCTGCATCATTTCATGATGCAGTTAATGTATTGAGGGTCATCAACAGGAGCCTCGTTGAGACCACACGAATTCGAGTTAGTTATGGTCAAGCTAGCCAAACCTTCAGCGGTTCATCTAATTTCCCCATCTCACCTATAATTTAATGCTAAATGTGTTGTTCGATTATATAACTTTTGGCAAGAATCCTGAAGTCTCTTAATGCACTCAGTGACTAGCCGAAGTACTTATTTCTCACCTTTTGTCTGAATCGCAAAACAAGTTGACAAGCACACCTGCAACAAATTTTTGGTTCTTTTGGTGAATGTTTTCTGGACATGGATAGACCTAAAGTTGATGGAAGACATAAAAGGAAAACAAACGTTTACAAGATGGCAAGTGACGGAAAGAAGCCTAGTTCTTGCAAGAGGACCATTCCCCGAGACCCCATTGTATCTTCATAGGCCCGAGGACTCTACACAACTATACATTCCTTTTTGGCAGCTACAGATTCGGACAATCTTAGTAAGTGTGGTAATGTTGTCACTTCTAAGGAGACACCGGGCACTGATAACCAAGAAAATAATGAAGTATTTAGACACTGTTATGTAGACTCAAATGGAGAGATTGAGTACACATATTTTTTTTGCCTCAATCTATGTCTTTTTTTTTCATTTATACTATTGGATGAATGTTAATTGCTTTTGAGGACAAATGTTTTTCATTCGTTGTAGGGTGAGAGCCACCCTTTGTGTCACTATTAATATTTTACGTTTTGCTGATACATTTTGGACGTTATTCATCTAAAAAAAATTTACAGTGCTTTTGTGGATATTTGAGTTTTTTGTCTCCCTTTTATTTAAATTATATCTCGTTTTGATTATCTCAATATGAAATTGAGTTTCTTGCAATAAACGTTGCACACTAACAAAAGTGTGAAGTCTAGTTTTACTCTGGTGCCAATTCCTTCTATGATGACCTTACTGTGAACCATGTGTGATGATACCTAGAATTTTTCCATTCGTCTATTTTACTAGGTAATGTGATCTCATGATATGATCTTACGCACCTTTGAACAATGTGAAACAATTTGACATAAACCTGTTTTGTGTACCTTGTTAATGTGCAAACCTCTTTTAAAGAACCCTTGACACTTTCCTTTATTTGGAAGAAACTTGATGAAAACATGACATTTATCAACCCACTACCAATAATCATCTTGGGTTGTGGTTAATTGAAAACAGAAGCCAAAAGCCTAAGTTGGGGTGTGGTGGAAAGAGAAGGAAAGTCAAGAAGTTCAAGAAAACTCTCCTTTAACCCATATGTTGTTTAGAAAAATGGAATCCCTACATACAAAAAATGACAAAAAGAAAAGAGAATAAAAGTATGAAATATAGAAAGTCATGGAATAAAGTCATTAAAATACAAAAACAAAAACGGTTTCCCGAACAATCCATGGAAAGTGAATAATGGGATGACTTCTGATCACAAAAGAAAATGTTTAAAAAAGAGGAAAGGAAGTGTAGTGAGAACCATATTTCATGAGGATAAAGTCAATGAGACAAAACGACCATACCTCTGCACTCAACCCCATTATTAGTCTTGAAAAGACCTTTTTTGATCTTTTTTTTTCCTTTTTTGATCTTGAGTGAGCTGAACGAAGGATGATTGGAAAATACAGCCAAACCTATGTGTTAATTCATCCATTGTGTTCATATTTTTGTGTGTTAGCTTTGAAATTGATTCCATGACTTTAAATCGGACCATTGTGTTTGAATATGAAAACATTCTTTATTTGAGGGCATTTGATCACTTCCGTTGAACTTCAACTTGAATTTGAAGCTTGTATCGTGAGCTTCAAAATTCTTTTATAATGGTGTATCACAACTTGAATCTTTGGGTTCACAATTGATCTTTGCATGACTAAGTTTACTCTTGTTGTGTACATTAATGATTAAGTCTGATACATTCTTTTAGAAATGCTTAACTTGAGATTTACTGGAAGACAAGCAAAATTTTAAGTTTGGGTATTGATGAGTCCTCGATTTGTACTCATCTAGGCTATATTTTGATAGAATCAGTGTAATCTAATGAATATTTTGTCTCAAAAACTGATGTAAAACTTTGCGTTCCAGGTATTTAGACTTGGAGACAAAGCATGAACACAACTGAGAAAAAAGGAACAAGGAAGCGGAAAGAAAGTAGAAATGAAGGCCTGAAGATTGTCTATTCCATTAGGCGAGTCGCCAAACAGACTTAATCTCTCCTAATTTTTGAGAGAGCTGAACCTTGATGGAGAGGATAAAATTGACAGTCAAAGGAAGAGTTGATGTGTCACAGAAAAGTTGCACGAAGCAGTACTATATCGCCCACTGTATAGAACACGAAGATACTGAAAGCAAAAGCAAGACGTCAATGAAATATATACCAAAGGGAGAATCGCTGAGTTGATCTGCGATCCCAACTAATAATGTGGAGTTATCCTTCGCAGCAAAAAGTTTTGAAAACCATTAATACTCATTGAGAGTAAAGCTTAGTGTCGAATGTTTTAGTTTGGAACATCATTTTTTCAGCTTTTAGACTGTGTTATCTAATTTTAGTTCTTAGAGGTTTTGCTGAACATTGTTCTTGAGCCTTGAAGATTTGAAGATTCCAACTTGAAGAATCCTCATCTTTAATGTGTGTATAGACATTTTCTATCACACCTAGATCCAAGGGCTATTACGTACTAATATGTTATAACTTATAAGTATATTTTGACCTTGTAATTTAAACAACTTACAGTTGTAATTAATAAATTAAATAAAAATAGGGATATTTTAAAATATTAAAGTTTGGTAAAAAATATGATTGTTGGGGCATGGGGCGTCGGAAAGCTGGCAGACTTTATTAACTAAGGAATTTTCTTTTTAAAGACAGCCCCTGCCAATGGCATGCGGCGGAAGGTACAAATACACACAACACACTGCCCTATATATTAATAATAGTGTATATATAATAAATTTTTAAAAATACCAGAATACGACCGGAACTGGGAGTAGAACCGTAATGAACAGGAATACTGATATCAAATCGTTATATCGTTCAACTTCAAATACCGGTGCACGGCATCCCATCCCGTTCGAAGATGAGTGAACCGTAATAGACCGTGTAACACCCTAAATGAACTAAGATGAACAAGAGCTTCATGAATGTTTCTTGAGTTAATTTTCATTCAAAGTGAGTAACATTGATTTCCTTAGGAAATGTGTGATTTTTGGTTAAATTTGGAGTCCAAACGTCTAAAAACGTCCATGACATTCGGAAGATATGCCTTATCGTGCTTGTGTGTTCTCATGTGTTTTAGCGAGTTTTACGTGTTCGTTTTGCTTTAAATTGATGTGAAATATCCGTAAGACCTAGACGACTATGTTAGGGATTTAAAATCCAGGTACAACTCCACCTAGGACCCACAAAGGGCCCTAAAGAAGGGTCCAAGAGAAGGACCCAAAACTGCCTTAGATATATTTACCAACAAGGGCAAACAACGGCCAGCGGTCCAACCAACGGCCCGTCAATTGGACCTGCAAGGTACGCATCCAGGACCCAAATGGAGCTAAGTGTACACCCATGAAACCCCACCAACAGACCATTCATGGACAAATGGTCCGTTGGTTGAAATACGTCGATTGAAGGTTTTCAAAACAGCTGCTTTTCCTGTAATGGCTTGGGTTGTTTGATAAAGTCACCCCACGTCTTTTATTAACCTAGGAAGTCATTTTTAGGGTTATTTAGGTATATTAAAGTGTTTCAAACACTAAGGCCTCATTTTAGACTCCATTTCCTAAAACCCAAAACCCCTCCCTCTTAAAAAGACTCTCTCAGTCTCCATGGAAGCTAGAAGTCAAGAAGAACTTGGAGGGCTGTTGGTGGACGTTTCTTCATCAAAAATCGTGGTGTATTCTTATACTTAAGGTATGTAGTCATCCTTTAACTCTCTTCCACTCAAGGAGTGTTTTCTAATGAATTTTCAAAAAGGTATTTCAACCCTAAGTTCTCGTATCTTTAACTCTAAATATGGGTCTTCCATGAATTTTTTTGAATGATTTAAAAATGATGTTTCTAATGTTAGTTGATGACTTTAATTATAAAACATAAATAAAAACATGTTAAAGTTTTTTATCAAACTTTGGCTTAAGGAATGAGTTAAATGAGCATGGATTGGTAGTCTTTTAGCTTTGGTTTCTTATGGTTGATATTGTTGTTTAGGTACTTCCATAAGGGCTATATTATGATGACATGTTTAAAAAATGTTATAGGTGATGGAATCTTGGATTAAAGGGTAAGTTGGTTATGTTGTTTAGCTTTAATTATGAAATGCTCTTGAGTGGTATGGTCCACCTTATTGGTGGCGGTGTTTACTTGGATTGCGTAGTTACTTGTGCATTGTGAATGAGGCCATGAAGGAATATTATGTGAATAAATATGGAAATAAAAATACTCTTGTTAATGTGTTTTATGAAGCTTATTATGAAGTATATGCCAAGACTATGTCTATATGACTTATATGATTATGTGAAGTATGTTAAAGTGTGTGATTTGATTAATTAAGGTTTAAACATCTATAGAATGTAATGTAAGTCAAATGTTGCTTATGTTCAAGGTGTGCTCACATTACACACACATACAAACACTTTGAATTAATGAACGATTGAAGTTAAAGAAACTGAATGAAAAGGGGAGTTTTTGGGGTGAACACTCATTGTGATTTGAGATGAAGTGTTTATTAGGAACATCACTACCTTCCAAGAGCTTTGAAATGTACGTTTGAGGATAGATACCCTTCGTGATTTTAAATGTGGTGTACAAAAGGTATCCTTGACCTTAGTAACGAATGTTGAGAATCTGTGGGGAGTTATGCCTATCATCGAGAGGATATGAAGAAAGGGTGGTTACACTTGTTTAGTTGAGAAGTTGTATTCAAATGTACCTTTTGAGATGAGTACTCCTCGTTAGTAATAAATGAGTTACTTCGTATCAATCTCCTTATACCTTAACTAAGCGCCTGCATAGGTATAGCTCTTCGCAAAGCCATGTAAAAACTAAAAGAAACAAAAGTAAGACCTCACCCTAGGCAAGTGAGGGGACCCTTCTCCGATAATGGAAGTATCGGGATTACATGTCTAGTTCTCATGGTCTATGTCTGTTAGGCTAAGTCTTCTGAAAGAGTGTACTAATTTGGGTAGGTAGTGTAATGGGACGCTATTTATCCATTGCACTAGGTAGGCATTCCAAAAGGGGGTCTTGGTGAGCCCTATATGAATTCAATGAACTAAGTCTCATAAAAGAACGTACTTCTTAGGGTTGGTAGTGGAATGGGACGCTATATATCCATTTCACTAAGTAGACCTTCAAAAGGGGGAGTCTTGGTTCCAATACTTTTAAAGGAGTATACTCCTTAGGGTAGGTAGTGGTATGGGATACCATCTACTCATTACACTAAGTAGGCATTCTAAAAGGCAAGTCTTTGTTTGTTGCTTGAGTGTACTCATAATGTCTTGTCATTGAGTGAAGGCTTGTTCTCCCGAGGTAAGTAAGCCTAAAAGGGGTAGTCTTGAGGAATTAGTTGTGTATTGAAGGAGGTGTATGTGCACTTCCTTCATGTCTTACCTTGGTGAGTCTTAGGATAACCTTAGTTAGGGAAATTCCAATAAAAATGAGTTAACTTGCTCTTTGCTTTGCCTTTGAAGTTCACTATTTTTGAATAGGGATTGTTCACTGTAAAGTCAAATGAATTCACTGTAACATTTGGAAGTTTACTGTAAAATACTCCTATTTTAGAAAATTATGCCAATTCTTCTATTAATTGGTAAATGATGATTCTTATGTTGTTTGACTTCTATATTTTTTGATGTTTTACATAATTGGCATGAAAATGTATTTTTACTAAAATATCCCTTTTTCCATGTTTTTGAATATGTCATACTTGGTACATTGTTTTGTACTAACCCTATACTTTTCTATAATCTTTAAGTATAGGTTTTGGAATAAATGTTGAAGTCTAGAAGTCAAATCTTGGGAAATTTCCTCTCAATACAAAGTATGTCCTCATATATCCAAGGGAATAATTCATATCTTCTTACTTTCTTTATGTTAAGACCTATTATGTATTTATTCCAAATGTAAAGGGTTGTGTCCCTAAGACTAGTTAAGTCGTGTATTTAAGTTTGGCTTGTGATGATGATTTTTCTTAATATTTATGAAAGACTTCCTTTTTATATTAAATGTCATGAAAAGTTTTAATTCCGCACTATTTTTAATGTCTTATGTAATGAACGATAATTAAAGGCTTGTACAAGACCCCAAAGGGTCGAGTACGCCCTGTCATGACCTAAGGGTTCTCCCTTACTTCTAGGGGGTACTTTCGGGTTGTGACATACTAGGTATCAGAGCATGAGGTTATGGGAAATAGTTTAGGGTCTAAAAGTTTCACAAGTCACGTCTAGTGGAGTCTTGGTCATTGGTTTTATTCGCGACACATCCATGGACAAATGGCTATAGGACGATAGAATTTCACTTTCTTCATAACTCTTGTATCGTGCAAAGAACTTAACTTTTTAAGGTCTCTCTCCTCTTCTCCTTTGTCCGGTGGTTTTCTAGGTATGATTTCTTGGAAATGGAGATGTTTCTAAGTTTGAGGGAGAGAAAAAGGTGAATTTTGATGCTTATAATGGTTTTGTGGCTACAAGAGTAAATGTAAAGGTTAGTTTTGAGAATTGTGTTGTCATTCCATTTATTGCTATGTTTGAATTATGAGGTTGGAAGTATTGTGATAACAAACTTCTTGGTGATGAAGCTCTAAGCATGGTAAGAATTTTTATGATTGAATAAACTGCCTTGAGAGCAAATGAGTAATCTTGTGATTATGTTCAGTTATGGTAGAAATGCTTTAAGGTGTAAATTTGAGGAATATTGAGAGAATGTGGAGATTTTGTAGGATTTGAGGGAAACCTTCTTGTGTGGTTAATGTTTTAATAGTTGTTCTTGTAATTTTGTTGACGTTCATGTGTAGATTTACTCTAACGAGGAAATGTGGTATGTTTACCAAGTGAGGAAGTTGAGGAGATATGCTAGCAAAATGGTAGAGTTTATATAATAAGATTTTTTATTTCCAAATGAATCTACCTTAATTGGTGGAAATGGAAAGGAGGAGTTTTGTTCCATGAGATTGAGTTAGGTGGTGCCTAAGAGTTGAGTAAGAGTATGTTTAAGAAAGTTTTTCTAGGCTTGAATCTTAAAAGGAAAGTGTTATGCTTAACTTGTAAGGTTGATGTTTAGTCTTGATGTGGATGAGTTCAGGCTAGTGTGAGTTCCTACCTTGTGAGAGGCATAATGGTACTTTGAAGTATGAGACCTTGAATATGGCTTTGCCCTGAGTGGGGGAGATAGTTGATACCCTTATCTTTTCTTCTACCCTTATTCAAGCATGAGAGATAAATCCATAGTAGTTTGGTAATGATTAAGAGTCTTTCATAATTGTAAGGGTTATCATGTGTTGTATATGAATCTAAATGACTTAATGTCTAATGCTAAAAAATCAAGTTAAAGCTAAGTTTTGCATAATAAATGTTAACTAGAATTCATTTAGTGTACTTAGTCGAAGAGAATCCTCAAGGGTCACTAAGTGGGAGTAGTAGTATGGGATGCTACTCTAACATTGCACTTAGTGTAACTTACCAAGTCTATTTGGAGTAAGTATGGTCTTGATTTTCATATTGTAATTTATCTTGTTAAAGTTGCTTGAAAGGTGCATTACGAAATTTTACAGCATGTGACATAGTGAATTTTTCGTTCACTATTAATAAGTTCAAATTTTGAGAAAATTGCATTTTGATTAACAATGGTTTCACTGTATTTATAAATGATGTTTATGAGCATGTTTAATGTTGGATAAGGTAGTTAGTCCATTTGTGAAGAAATGAAAACGAGATTGAAATTGTGAAGTTCTGCAAAGTTGCCTTTGCACAGTGATCCTCATTGTGAAAATCTTAATTTTTGAAAAAAAAATTATTTGTCTTGAATTTTAGTAGCAATATGTGTAAAATTTTTGTATATGACCATGTTTAATGTTGAAGAAGGTAGTTTCTTCATAAGTAAAGGGTAAGGGTGAATTTTGAAAAGTGAAAGTTCTCGTAAAGTACTCGTGTTGCAAAGTGTGAAATTTTGCTCCTTGTTAGTTGGTGACTTTATTATGATGGTTTTATCATTATTGTATTGTGGAGTCCTTGATGGTCTTAATGTTTTTAGTGTCATTCGAGGACGAATGTTATTCTAAGTGGAGAAGAATGTAACACCCTAAAATGAAATAAGGTGAACTATAGCTTCGTGAATGTTTATTGAGTTAATTTTGTATTAAATTTAGTTATATTGATGACCTTAGAAAGTCTACAAAGTTTGATTAAGTTTGGAGGTCAAACGTCCATGACGTTGGGAAGATATGTCTTAGATAGTGCTTGTGTGTTCTCATGTGTTTTAGCGAGTTTTACGTGTTCATTATTCTTTAAATTGGTGTGAGATGTTCCTAAGACATAGAAGACTATGTTAACGGGTTTAACGTTCTGGTACTACACAACCTAGCACTCACAAGGGGCCACAAAGAAGGTCCCAAGAGAAGGACCCTAAACTGCCTTAGAAGTGTCCACCAACGAGGGCAAACAATGTACCGTGGTCCAACCAATGGCCCGTCGACTTTTCCCATCGGTTGGACCTAAAAGGTAGGCTATCCAGGCCCAAATGGAGCTAAGTGTCCACCAACTAAACCCCACTAACAGTCCGATGATTGAAATACGGTTCATTGGTTGCAATTCGTCGATTGAAGGTTGTCCAAAAAGTTCTTTTTCCTGTAATGAGTTGTGGCGTTTGGTAAATTCAGCCCATGTCTTTTATGAACCTAGGAAGTAATTTTTAGGTTTATTTAGCTATACTAAAGTGAATCAAAACCTAAGGCCTCATTTTAGACTCCATCTCCTAAAACCCAAAACCCCTCCCTCTTAAAAGACTCTCAAGTCTCCATGGAAGCTGGAAGTCAAGAAGAAATAGGAGGAATTTTAGTGTACCTTCATTCATCAAAAAATCATTGGGGGTTCTTATACTTAAGGTATGGTAGTCATCATTAAACACTTTTCCATTCAAGGAGCCCTTTCTAATGAATTTTCAAAAAGGGGTTTTAACCCTAACTTTTCCTATCTTTAACTCTAAATATGGGTCCTGCATGAAAACGCTTTAAATGATTTAGAAATGATGATTATAATGTTAGTTTATGATTTTAATGCCAAAACATTAATTAAAACATGGTAAATCTTTTGATCAAATTTTGGCTTAAGGAATGAGTTAAATGAGCATGAATTGGTAGTCTTTGAGCTTCTACTTGTTAGGGGCGATATTGTTATTTAGATACTCCCCTAAGGTCTATATAATGATTGAATGTTATAGGCGATGGAAGCTTGGATTAAAGGGTAAGTTGGTTATTTTGTTTAACTTTAATCATGAAATGCGCTTGAGTGGTATGATCCACCTTCTTTGTGGCAATGCTTACTTGAATTGTATGAATGCGTAGTTATTTGTGCAATGTGAATAAAGACATGAAGTCATATTATGTGAATAAATATGGAAATGAAAATACTCTTGTTAATGTGATTTATGAAGATTTTTATGAAGAGTATGCTAAGAATTATGTCTAAATGAATTATATGATTATATTAAGTATGTTAAAGTGTGTGATGTGATGAATGAAGGTTTAAGCATGTGTAGAGTGTAGTGTAATTCAATGATGCTTATGTGCAAGGTTTGCCCACATGTACCCACACATACACAAACTTTGAATGAATGATGTTAAAGAATGTGAATGAAAAGGGGAGTTTTGGGGTGAACACCCATTATGAGTTGATATAAAGTGTTTAGTAGCAACCTCACTACCACCCAAGAGCTTTCTAATGTCGGTTGGAGGATGGATACCCTTTCTGAGTTGAGATGTGGTGTCCAAAAGTTATCATTAATTTTTAATAACAAATATTGAGAATTCGTCGGGAGTTATGCCTAGCACCGAGAGGATATTAAGAAGGGGTTGTTACACTTCATCAGTTGAGAAGTTGTATTCCAATGTACCTCTTGAGATGATTACTCCTCGTTAATAGAGAATGAGTTACTTAGTATCAATCTCCTTATCCCTTAAATATGCGCCCGCATAAATGTAGCTATTGGGAAATCCATGTAAAACTAAAAAAAAAGTAAGAGCTCACCCTAGGCAATTGAGGGGACCCTTCTCCGATAATGGTATTATTGGGGTTCCATGTCTAGCTCTCATATTCTATGTTGGTTAAGCTAACTCCCACAAAACTAATTAAAGTATTAAGTCTTCTAAGAGAGTGTACTACTTAGGGTAGGTAGTGCAATGGGACGCTATTTATCCATTGCACTAGGTAGGCATTCCGAAAGGGGAGTCTTGGTGAACCTTATATGAATTGAATCAACTAAGTCTCGTAAAAGAACGTACTACTTAGGATAGGTAGTGGAATGGGACGCTATCTATCCATTGCACTAAGTAGACCTTCCGAAAGGGGAGTCCTTGTGGCAAGCCTTCTAAAAGAGTGTACTACTTAGGGTAGGTGCTGGTATGGGACGCCATCTACTCATTTAACTAAGTAGGCGTTCCGTAAGGGAAGTCTTTGTGTGTTGCTTGAATGTTTTTCTAATGTATTGTCATTGCGTGGGGGCTTGTTCTCCCGAGGTGAGTAAGCCTAAAAGGTGTGGACTTGAGGATCACATTGGTGTATATTGAAGGAGGTGTATGTGCACTTCCTTCATCTCCTACCTTGGTGAGTCTTATGATAACCTTAGTTAGGGAAACTCCTATAAAAATGAGTTCACTTCCTCTTTGCTTGGCCATGGAAGTTCACTATTTTGGATTAGGGATAGTTCACTGTAAAGTAAAATGAATTCACTGTAATGTTTGGAAGTTCCCTGTAAAATGCTCTTATTTGAGAAAATTATTGAAACTCTTCTTTTAAGTGTTAAATGATGATTCTTATGTTGTTTTACATCTATATTTGGAATGTTTTACATAATTGACATGAAAATGTATTTTTACTAAAATGTCCCTTTTTGCATGTTTTTGCATATGCCATACTTAGTACATTGTTTTGTACTAACCCCATATTTTTCTATACTCTATAAGTATAGGTTTTGGAAGAAAGGTTGATGTCTAGAAGGCAAAGCTTGGGAAAGTTCCTCTCAAGATAAAGTATGTCCTCATATATTCGAGGGCATAATTCCTATCTTCTTAGTTTCTTTATGTTAGGACTTATTATGTATTTCTTCCAAATGTAAAGTGTCGTGTCCCAAAGAATATTTATGTCGTGTCTTTAAGTATGGCTCGTGAAGATTATTTTTTCATATTATTTATAAAAGACTTCCTTTTTATATTAAATGTCGTGAAAAGTTGTAATCCGCACTACTTTTCATGCCTTATGCAATAAACGATAGTTAAAAGGCTTGTAGAAGACCCCAAAAGGTCAAGTACGTCCTTTCATGACCTAAGGGTTCTCCCTAACTTGTAGGGAGTACTTTCGAGTCGTTACAGACTAGAACAGATCAGACGGTACAGGTACAACCTTTTCTGATGCCCAGCCTTAGTTGCTTATAAATATGAAATAGTGCCTAGAAAATATGGTTGGTATGTATGTAACACTTCCCCTACACATTACAGAGCTCCACCTAAATTCTTTTTCAGAATGACTTTTGCTTGCTCCATAATTCAAAAAAGTGGGCTTGTAAATGGAAAAATATGATTGAAAAATGATGAATCATGTGCAATGTTTCCCATACTCATTACGGAGGTCCTCATTAATTTTTATCAGAAAAATATTTTGGGTTCTCCGAAGTGCATGGTTCATGGGCTAATACACATAAAAAATCAAGAACGTCTTGTAACTCAAAAATTGGTCTTTCAAATGTGAAAATATGTTTGAAAAGATGATGTGACTTTACATAACGCTTCATCAACTCATTACAGAGTTACTTATAGAGTGTTTTTAGAAATATTTTTGCTTGCTCCGAGGTACTAGATCGATCAACTAATACACTCAAAAAAATAAGAAAGTCATGTAATTTCCAAAAATTGGATTGTTTTGCCGAAAATATGACTGAAAAATTGTTGGAATATAGGTAAGACTTTCTCAATTCATTAAAAAGGTCCTTATAATAATTTTGAAAAAAAATTGTGGGTGCATCGATGCGCCAGAGTCATGGGCTAATTAACATGAAAAATGATGAAAAATCTGTAATTCCTTAAATATTGCTTAAAATGTGAAAATATGCATGAGAAATGGTGGGACTGTACGTAATGCTTCTCCAAATCATTACACAGGTCCTCATAGAGGTTTTTCAGAAAAAGTACTAGGTTCTTCGAGGCACCGATCCATGGGCTAATATACACAACAATCAAGAAAGAAGTGTCATTCCTAAAAGTTTGCTTGCAAATGTTAAAAGATGCCTAGAAAAATGGTGAGATTATACCTAATGCTTCCGCAAGTTATTACGGATGTTCTCATAAAGTTTTTTGGAGGCACCAGATCCATTGTCTTACAAATTTGATACTTTTCGCAAGTTATTACGGATGTTCTCATAAAGTATTTTGGAGGCACCAGATCCATTGTCTAACAAATTTGATACAAAAAAAGTTGCATACATCTCAAAATTTGCCTTGTAACTACAAAAATTTTCTTAATGAAATAGTGGGACTGTAGGTAACGCTTCCCTAACTCATTATATTGTTACTCATAAATTAAGTTAAGAAAATAATTTTATTTCTCAGAGGTGCCACATCCACGGGCTAATACACACAAAAAACCAAAGAGTGTCGCGTAATTCCTAAATATTGGCTTGTAAATGCGAGAAACTGCTTTAAAATGATGGGACTGAATGTAATGCTTCCTCAAATCATTACAGCGATCCTTATAAAGTGGATGGGAAAAAATTTCTTGTGTGCC
This sequence comes from Solanum lycopersicum, assembly GCF_036512215.1. Lineage (NCBI taxonomy): Eukaryota > Viridiplantae > Streptophyta > Magnoliopsida > Solanales > Solanaceae > Solanum > Solanum lycopersicum. The sequence continues at coordinate 31,775,375 of NC_090807.1, read as the reverse complement.
CCAAAGCACCACATCGTTGGGCTAATACACACGAAAAACAAAAAATTTAACCAATTTTAAAAAGTTTCTTCTCAAGACAAAAGTATGTTTGAATCAATAGAAAGACTATACGTGACGATTCTCCAATTTATTACGAAGGTCCTCATAACAGAAAAATAATTTGGGTGCTTGAAGGCGAGGGATCCATGGTCTAATACACACCAAAAAAATAAGAAAACCACGTAATTCTTAAAAGCTGGCTTGTAAATGTGAAACTTTGCCTAAAACAAATTGCGAGACAAGACATAATGCTTTTCCAACTAATTCAGGAGGTCATCATTGAGTGTTTCTTTCAAAAATAATTTTGAGTTCTAGGAGACTACATATCAATGGGCTAATATACACGAAAAGACATGAAAGTATGTCGTTCCCTTCATGTTGCTTTTTAATGTGAAAAAGTTTCTAGAAAACATGGTGGATCTGCAGGTAACACCTCCCCAAGTCATTACAAAGATCCCCCTATAGATATTTTTAAAATAATTTTTGGGTTATTCTAGGTTGCGAGTTAATGTGCATATGCACATGAAAAATCAAGTTGGTTGAATAATTCTCAAAAGTGGGCATGTAAATGTTAAAATATAGGTGAAAAATGGTGGTACTTAATGTAACTATTTCCCTACTCAGTACGGAAGTCCTCATAAACATTGTTTAGAAAAATATTTTGGGTGCTTCGAGGGGCCAGATCCATTGACTAATACACACAAAAAACTAAGTAAGTCATATAATTCCTGAAAGTATTTTGTAATTGCCAAAAATATGGATGAAAAATGGCGGGAATGTATGTATAACTTGTCCAACTCATTACAAAATACCTTGTAAAATATTTCAATATATCTTATTGCATGCTTTGAGGAGGCAGATCCTTCGTTTAATACACCAAAAGGTCAAGAAAGTCCTGTAATTAATAAAAGTTTTCTTGTAAATGTGAAATGTGCTTGAAAATATGGTGGGAGTGTACCTCACGCTTCACTAACTCATTACGGAGGACTTTTTAATATTTTTTAAAAAATATTTATCAGGTGCTGCGAGGTGCCATACTCATAGGCTTATGCACATGAAAAACCAAAAAAATCGCATACTTCCAAAGAATTGCTAATGAATATGAAAATATCTACTAAGAAAATCCCATATTAATAATTTACTCAGATATGTGATATTTCAGTGAAACACCCTAAAAACTAAAATAAGATGAGCTAGAGCCTCATATGGATTTTACGAGTAAGTAACTTAATAATATCTTTATAAATAAGTTTTAAAGAATTTAAAATTCAAACGTCGAGGGACGACCAAGACGTTCGGAAACTAGGCTTTTGGGTGCTAGTGTGTCCTTGTTTGTTGTCTATGTTTTTATGTGTAGTTTGGAGTCTAATGCAAATGGGGATGACCCTAAAACCGATAGGGACATTTTTAGGGTCACAACATCTGGGTACGACTCCCCAACTACCAACCTAACTGTCCTTGAGGAGGAACCAAACTTTGGGAGAGAAGCTGCCAAGGCAGCTTATCGCAGCACCTTGGAGAATTGGCTCCGCGCGGACCGACTCCACCAAGGACCAAAAAGTTGCTCTTCTTAGAGGAAACTTCTATCCAAAAGTTAATTTCAAGAAACTTGTGGGAACACCTCCGCGGCACGAACTTGTTCCCTAATGATAATTCTGTAATGAAAGTAAAGTATGACTTAATTAAAAAGCTCCAACTAATGTAGAGGTGTTTTGGGTATTTTGGGGGTGTATTATATATTGAATTTAACTCATTTTACACCCATTCAAACACCAAAACAAATTCCCAAATCAAAAATACAATTGCTCTCACTTCTCTCTAAAATTCTCTCCCTACACAAATCCTCCATGGAAGAACCTTGATGTTCCAAGGAAAAAGATCAATTCTCCAAGTTTTCAATCCAAATTTCGTCGATAGGACTTAAATATAGTATGGTGATTTAATCCTTGATTCTTCTCTCATTCAAGGATCCAATCTGAAAGACATTCCAAAATATCTCAAGAACCCTAAAACCCCTATTTTGGATTCTAAGCATGTGTTCCTACATTAGAAGGTTGAAATTGATCATTTATGAAGTATTAAATTTTAATTGATGGTTTTATGATAAAAAATTACATGAACCATCTATTCCTTTAATTCAATATTTTGGCTCTTAAGTGGGTATGGTTATTATGACCTAAGTATGTTAGATTCATGTTTAGATCGAACATTTAGATTTTTATGGGATATTGAATTATATGTTGCATATCGATCAGCTTTTTCATCGTTTTATTTATACTATTGATATTGATCTTGGGTTATATTAAATTATTCATATGGATGAGTTAGGGGTGTTAGTCTTATGGTCATTGTAATTGGTAAGTTCTCTTGTTGTGTAAATTGTTGGAGATGTTAAGGAATGGTAATTGTGGTTATTTGAAGGCAATAACTTGACCTAATTTCCTTATTAATGTATATTTGATATTGAATTGCTATTGATTTGTATGGTCCACTTATGGTGGCGGTTCTTAATTATTATAATTGTTACGAACATGATCTTGTTGGCATTATTATATGAATTGTAGTGTTATCAACCAAGGCAATGCACCGAGTGGATATTACAAACAAGGCAAAGCACCGAGTGGATATGCTTAAGGTAGTAGCTCTACTTGAAGTATGAGACTAGAGTACAAAGAAGCCTTTTTATATCCCCTAAACCATGAGCCGAAATGGGATGTGTCCTCATTCTACCCTTGGCAAGTAGAACAACATCCACGGGGTAGGGTAGACTACGAATTCCATACCTAGCTTGTGTGGCCTATGTCGGTTAATATCTTTTCTTATCATGTGAGATTTACACTTTAGCTATTGGATAGGTTCTACAATGTGTAGGTAGTGGAATGGGATGCTATTTACACATGCCATTAGTAGGATTTGGAGATACTAGAGTGGGTTCCCTAGGTTTTCAAAGACCATTATGTCAAGTCCCGTAAATGTATAAATATCTCCTTTAGGATTTTTAGTAAGGAATATTGACTTGGTGTGGTTGTGTTGGGAAGGAAATATCCTTATATTTGGTAGTCTTGAGGAACACTTATATGTGTATTGAAGAGGTTGTATGGGTGGTCTCTTCATGGCTTACCTAGGTGGATCTTAGGATAACCTTAGATAGATGGTCTAAATTGCTAAATGGGTTACTTAATCATTGTGGTCTTACCTTATATTTTAATATTGACTTAAAGATATTTTTTATACTTGTATTATGAGATATTTACCAAAACGAGCATAAGAAGCATATTTCAACTAGAGTGTCCCTTTTTGCATGGTTTTCTTTCATGTTCAACATACTTAGTGCTTAATTGTACTAATTCCATATTCTTTTTATGTCTCCATGTGTAGGTGGTGGCAAGTGAGGATTTCTAGAGTTGAAGCTTGTGAAGTATTCTCTCAAGATTGGTATCTCCTCATATGTTCGAGGACATGGATTTTATTTCTACTTCGCTTTTATTAAAGACTTTGTATTAGACTATGAGTTTCTTTTTAATGTAAGAGCCATGACCCTATAATAATGAAATCTGTCTAAGATGGCTCATGTTGAGACTTAGTTCTGCTAATGTTTTATTTAAGAGTTTCCTTATTGACTTTATTGTGAAAAGTTTATATTCCACACTACTTTTCATACTTTTGTGATTAATGTATGCTAAGGGCTTGTAAAAGAACTCTAAGTGGTCAGGTACACCGTATCACAACTTGGGGGTGCTCACGGTTCGTGACATTCAACCTTTAAATTTAGTTATTATTTCACATACCCATGTAATATAGTCTTATATACAGTGTACTAATGTTAATCTACATCCATTGTTTTATGATGCATATGCATATGTTCAGGATCATAAACAGATGTTTGGCTTAGATCACCTTGTCACTTGTCAGCTTTTTGTTAGGCCTCCTAGATTTTTGAGGACTCTAGTCTAAATTTTACGTGGTAATATTTTAAAGTTTTTTTGGGTCTTGACATAGTGCTTCTCTTCAAACAGTAGAGGCTTCATGAATAGATAATATTGAGAGTTTTTCATTATTGCTATTGAGATGTTCTGTTAAAATAATTATTTCTTTCAGTTTTATATAGTTTAATTTAGTATTTTGACTTAATGATTTAATTCCATTTTGAAGTCTACATCTGCTTGAGTGAGTCTTTCTCTAAGTAGTTAGCCAGTCCCAGGTTCTCTCAAGGACTACCAAGGTTTTCGAGTGTCAACCACCTCCAGGGGTTGGCTGGGGCATGATAGTTATTATTGGAAAGTGTCTTTTTTTCCTTAAATGGTATTATGTGAAGAGTTTTAGTTCATGTAGTTTGTCTACATGAGCATTGCACGTGTATGCTGAGTCAAATGATGTATGATTCTATAGGATAATTTTATGTAATAAATGTCTAATGGAACCTAGTAAAAACTAAGTGATTATTTAATTTAATTGGATGATGATATATACGTCCACTTCAAATATTGTCCCTCCAACTGTCTATTCCAAAACCAAATGCCTTGTATTTTCCGTAATATCTTTCGTTGTATGCTTTTTTAAAGAGCCCAATTTCTCACGAAGTATGAATATGATTGTTAAATGGCCAAAAAATCAGAGACTTGTGAATCCAAATGGATAAGTTTGCCATTATATGTAAATGCTTCATTATTACATGAAAAAATAAAAATAGTATCAATCTCAAAATATTCTTATGTAAAAAATTTTATAGGTATTTTCCACCGGTCAAATTCCAAAAGTCGTGTCATCATCAAAAAAACCAAAACACCTCATTTGTGTTCACTACAATCAAAGGATTATGGACTGTCATAAAGTCATTGTTGTTACCGAACATTGATATACTTTCTTGTGATTTGAAAGGATTATTTTTGAATGGTTTCATAAATAACTACTTGTTGAACTTTTCAAGTAAAACTGAAAAAATCTTATGAATCTTTCAATATCATTTAAATAAGTGTTGCCTAGATATCATCAAAGTAATTCTTGTATATTTCATTGTACTTTTTGAGGTTAACATATTTTTTGTCTAATAAATTTGAAAATATAGTTTTCAATATTAGAGGAGTACGTTATACTTGGCAAAGATTCTAACCGTTTTACTAGGGAGATGATATCTCTTTTCAGACATAGAAAAAGAAAACTGTTAAAATAAAAAAGGAAAAAAATCAAAGAGGATTAATACAAGATTGAAAAAAATTAGGATTTACGGACCTTGAGAAGATAGGGAAGTTCAAAGGTAACAACATTGGAGCCTCACGAATAATGGTTAATGGAGTTGTTTGGAATCTTGTGTATTGAAGAAGATATAGATAAAATGAGTGGAAACATGGTAAAAAAAGCTGGTGAGATTTTTTAAATCTAAAACTGTCACGACCCAAAACCGGGCCGCGACTGGCACCCACATTTACCCTCCTATGTGAGCGAACCAACCAATCTAAACCTTAACATTTCAATATAATATCAACAAAAAGTAATGCGGAAGACTTAACTCATTAATAAAATCAATAACTATTATTATCCCCAAAATCTGGAAGTCATCATCACAAGAACATCTATGATCAATCTACTAACTAAAAATGTCTAAGAAGCTAAAAATACATAAGAAGCTAGTCCATGCCGGAAGTTCAAGGCATCAAGACTTGAAGAAGAAGATCCAGTCCAAGCTAGAAGCATTAGCTCACCCTGAATTTCCGATGTAGTAAAGACTGGCTTGAATTACTGTTGAGTCGAAGACAACGGCACGTTTGCTGCACTCCACAAATAACAAAGAAGAAAACATAAAAGTAGGGGTCAGTACAAAACACGGGTACTGAGTAGATATCATCGGCAAACTCAAAATAGAAAACAGTACATACCAAGTAATATCATAAAATCAACTATGATACTCAACATGTAGCAACAACAAGTACTATATCATTAACAATTACCATCAAGTTCACACATGAGGACTCAAGCCTCAATACCATACTGATTTGGGAATTATGTTCATTTGATTGAGTATATTAACATCTTTCAAGATTCATTATCTTTATTTCTCTTGTGTCGGTACGTGACACTACGCTCCGTCATATTCATTAATCCTCTTGTGTCGGTACGTGACACTCCGATCCCCTAAATCTACGTGTCGGTTCATGACACCCGATCCCCTAATTCTACGTGTCAGTTCGTGACACCTGATCCCCTAAATCTACGTATCAGTTCGTGACACCTGATCCCCTAAATCTACGTGTCAGTTCGTGACACCTGATCCCCTAATCTCATTCTATCAATTCATCAAGCCTTCTTTTATACCAAGGCATCATCAATCTCATTACTTTAGTTCATCAAGCCTTCTCACTTACGAAGGCATCATCATTAACAAAGAGATTAGGGTTTTGCAAGATTTGGGATTCAATAACTTCATCATGCTTAATATAATCACAATTATATAATCACGTTCATGCAAGCATACAATTAAGTACATAGCAGGGTTTACAATATTATCAATACATATCATTCGCTATTAAGAGTTTACTACGAATATCGTAAGAGAACCATAACCTACCTCCACCGAAGATTAGTGATCAAGCAAGCAAATTCCCCAAAGCTTTGTGTTTTTCCTCTCGTTTGATCCTCTCTCTATCGTTTCTCTCTTTTTCTCTTTGTTCTTTCTATTTTCTTTATTCAAACCCTCTTTCTTTTACCCTAATTAGTATATAATTAAGAATAAAAGATGGCAATAATAACCCACTAATTAACTTAAGGTTACCTCTTTTAATCCCCAAGTAATTAGACTTATTAGAATTAACCCACTAACTTTATAATTAAAGCAGGAATAGTCAAAAACGTCCCTTAAAACGTATAAAGAAATCCGACCCAGACTGGGATTGCGCAACCTGCGACGGCCCGTTGTGACTGCGACGGTCCGTCCTGCAGGTCGTCGCAAGGTCCAGAGAGTGGATTTCCACTAAAGGCTCTGTGACGGTCCGTCACACCTGCCATTTCGTTACGAAGTTCAGAGAGTTGATTTTAGTACCCAATTTCAGATTTTCTAAGTGTTTTGAAACGAGACCTGCGACGGTCCATCGTGCCCATGACGGTCCGTCGTGGGGTCCGTTGCCTCAGCCTATTTTTCCAGAAATAAAATCTGCTGTTCCAAACGACTAAACAGGTCGTTACAAAAACAATGCTATAAAAAATGATAAAATAGTTCCTAAAATTGATGGATATTTAGAGTCAAGATAGTTCTATATTTATTATTGGAAAAGAAGTTTTTGATAGTCTACGTGAAAGTAGTTTCTCGGTATGTGCCTTGCACGTATATTGCATGATTTTGTTCAATAATATTAGTGGTAAATATCTAACCAAAATATAGAAAAGATAAGTGATCTAATAGTTCATTTTTTTGAAAGAGAATAAATATGTCAACTTCAAATGTTGTCATTCAAAAACCAACTACCTTTTATTTTCTTTAATTTCTTTTATTTGTTTTGTTCTTTCGAAGAACTTGTGTCCCCAAGGCCTAAATTCAATTGTTAAAGGGAAAAAACTCAAAGATCAGTCAATTCAAAGGGAAGAAGTTCAATTTTATTTTATTCCTCTATTAGTATCCAAAAGAAGAAAAATAATGTCAATATCAAAATATTCATATGTGATAATTTCTATTGATGTTTAATGAAACGAGAGCAAAGATAGGAAATTTGTATGTCTTATTATTGACTCTAAGGCTTCTGTATAGAGAATCTATATGATACATAGAAAACATAAAGACTATTAAATAGATTCTAAGGATTCGGAAGTACGACAATGAATTCTACAAAAGTAAGGAGTCTCACCTATTATTACGCCCTCGTAAGTCGGTAGTGTAAACAACACCCAACTTGTAGAAATGCTTGACAAAAGGACCTCTTGAAAGTGGTTTTATAAGTATATGTGTCACTTGGTCAGCGAAGTGAAGGTGTTGAACTGCGATATGCTTGTTTTAAACTTTTTCACGAACAAAGTGAAAATCAATAGCAATATTCTTCATCCGAGTATGAAACACCAGGTAGGCACAAATATATGTAGTTCTGACATTGTCATAAAATATGTGAGGAGTGGTGGAAATATGAAAACGATGTTCATGGAGTAAACTTGTTAGCTAATTTTTTTCAGAATCAGTACCAACAACAACCTGATATTCTGCTTCTGTGGAGAAGCGGGACGCAGAATTTTGCTTTTTAGAGGACCGAATACAAGAGAACTGCTAAGCAAAACAACATAACGTGTTGTGAAGGTTCAATCAATAGACCCCCAATCCAATCAGAATCTTAGTAGGGTATAAGATTCTGGTCATATTCTTTGGCAATTCGAAGGCCAAACGAAGATGTCTGGAGAAAATACCGAAGGAGACACTTTATTATTATCCAATGTGATAATAAGGGCTCGTGCATGGACTGTGAGAGTTTTCTAACTGCAAATTCTATGTTTGGATGTGTAAGATAAAGTTAATGTACTTCACTAATTATCCACATATAAAGATAGCCATCAACTAGAGATTCTTCAACAGACTCTGGGAAAGCATCAGTAGAAGCGATTGGTATTGGAACACCTTTGAAATTGTACATATTAATTTCCTGCAACATATCTGTAATGTGTCTCTGTTTAAACAATAAAACACAACCACGATAAGGTAAGACTTCAACACCAAGAAAATAATGAAGTGGACAAAAATCCTTCAATGAGAATTGGGTTGCATGATTATCAATGATGTTGTGAACACTACAAATATGACTACCCGTGGAAATTATTTCATGGGATAATGCACAAGTACCCCCTCAACCTATTCCCGAAATCCCAGTGACACACTTATACTATACTAAGGTCATATTGCCCCCCTGAACTTATTTTATTAATAATTTTCTATCCCTTTTCGGCCTACGTGGCACTATCTTGTGGACCCAATGCTGATTGATTTTTTTCAAGTTTGTGCCACGTAGGATGAAAAGGGGTAGAAAATTACTTATAATATAAGTTTAGGGGCGTAATAGGACCTTCGTATAGTATAAGTGTGTCTCTGGAATTTTGGACATAGGTTTAGGGGGTACTTGTGCATTTTCCCTTATTTCATCAATGTATACCAGAATACAAATAGTAAACAAGGAATAATGCAAGATGAACAATGAAAAATTATATTGGAATTTAAAAAATCCCAAAGTGACTAAGTAATTTCTGAGTTCAGCGTAGCAGTCACTCATAGCCTATTTGAGGCCATATATATCTTTGTGCAGCTTGCAAACATGCGTCGGATGCGCAGAAACATTAAAGTAGGCCATTGGTGCATAGAGACTTCTTCATCACAACGACCTTCCAGGAAGGCATTATTGATATGAAGTTGGTGAATTGGACAGCTTTGTTGTGTTGTCATCGCAAGAACGAGTCAAATAGTTGCAAGTTTTATCGCAGGACTAAAAGTACAGTGAAAATCAAGTCTAGGTCTTTGTATAAACACTTTAACAAGCAAATAAACGTTGTACATGTCAAAGAACCATTAGGATAACATAGTAATTGGAAAATCCACTTTCAATCTACCACATTTTATGAAGGATAACATAGTACCAACTCCAATGTTTGGTTCCGACTAAGATATCAAATTGATTTCTCATAGCTTCACGCCATTGTGGGACATGTTGACCTTGATAATGTTTCTAGGTAGGTGGGAAGTGATTTGAACAATTGTGTGTAATTATTTAGGCTTAAGGCTATTGGTCTTAGACCGAGTAATCATTTGATGAGTGGGCATGACTATAGAGGTAGAGGCTACAAAGAAAGGTTGTGTGGCCATGGGAGGTTGGACAAGCGATGAGGAAGAGGGTTGTACTAGGGTTTTTTTTATCAGACGACCAGTGGGATTATTTCGGCGTTAGTAAGTGATCATTGTTGAATGCAGCTGAGAATTTATCTTGGGAGAAGTATGAACTAGTAAGGTTTAAACAGTTGGTTGTGGTGAATTGTGGCATGAAATGTGATTTTAGTTGGTTTTGGTATGGGTCAAGGGAGGAACTAGAGAAGGAGAAGAAGTATCATATGAGGGAAAAATGGAAGTACCTAAGACGGTGGCACCTATTGAGGCAGAGGAGATGGGTGAATGTGTCTCCACGGGCTGCTGCACAATCTGTGATGTAATCTGACAAAAATCGTACGATTATCGAGTATTATCATGTGATTGTTGTGTAGACAAACAGATTTTCCAAGAGACATTTTTTATGATGTTTTCTTTTCGAATGATGAAAAATATTGTCAAATCGGAACTGATTTTCCAAAAATAAGATGTCACTTGATAGATATATTTTGGAAGTTAAAGGATCAAAACATTGATGACTATAATGTTTATTCGAAAAGACTAAATAAAGACATGGTGTAGAACGGGGCTCTAATTTATTTTTTGCATATAGTTTGAGCCATGGATAACAGAGGCAGCTAAATATTTTAATGGAATCATACTTTGGCGTCTTTTGAAATAAAATTTCAAATGGACTCTTATGCAAAAATTGGGTGTAGTTAGCCTGTTTATAAGATAGACAACTTGTTGACGCCAAAACATGACGATTATGTTTAGCTAAACCATGATGCCATTGGTGAATTTGAACAGCCACATTCGTTGAGGAGAATGATATATACAGATCATTGGAAACCCATACAACTCATCTTTATTCTGACCATGAACTAGATACGTGCCCATATTCAGATCCTTCACAAGATAATGGTAAGGGAAAAATTCAATAGAGGAATGATCATCACAACAAAATTGAGAAACTGAAATAAGATTAGTCTTTATTAGAGGGGAGCATACAGTATTGAGAAATTTGAAATGGTGATTTCATGCACTGGTGTTAGAATTACCTGTTTGGGATATCGGAATGGTGTGACCATTTCTCATAGTGATCACTTCATTTTCGTTGTACTCAGTGTGTAGGCTTTGAGCAACAAATGCAATATGATGAGCGGATCCGTTTTCCATGATACAAGGAGTCTTTTGAGGAGGGAAACAACCAACAATGCTTTCCCAAGATTGTAGATGGTTATGAGATTGAGATCTGCAGACACTAGTAGAAAGACATACGTGATAACATAGTTGACAACGAAAGACTTTTCAAAGGGCTGGTTCTTGTTGTTTCTTTGTGGTCGACATGGTTGTTCCTGCCATTGTTGACTGTTGGGAGGATTTTCGCACCTATACGGTGGCTGAGGGAGTAATTATTTTTAGCCTAGTGAGGAGGAGTTGAGTAGGTCTATTATGCTATAAAGACGATGATATAAGTTGATAGCGGCTTCTTGTCGTCCTCATACTTTAGAAAAAGCTCGTGATCCAGAAGATTTCGTAAATCTCTTCATAGCAAATTGTTGAATCTTTAGCAAGAATGGAAGAAGAGAGTTCACAAAATTCAGATCCAAGTCCACTGAAAATTTTAACAATGTGTTAGAGATTCGATACATGCACATGAGCAGTTGCAAGTTCATCACAAAGTTGTCGAATCTGATGGAGATAATCTGCAACTAGATAAGTGTCATTAGTGAGGCGAGCGAACCAGTCTCCCATGCTGAAAATTCTTGTTTGAGATTTGTTTGCAAACGCGGCATGTAGAGAATCCCAAGCAACTTTGGCGGAGATTGCAACAACAACAGTGAGGGCAAGTGTAGCATCAAAGAAGGCCAAGATAGCACTTTTGAATTTACTGATCTTGGCTGTCACAACCAAAGCCTATACCCTTGGTTTGGCCGGCAGTCAATGACTATTGCTGACCTCGAACAGACCCTTGGCCTAACTTACTTAAATCAGCGAAAAATAACAATCAATAGCTTAGTGATTAAAGAACTTAACTAAAATGAACAACTAGATATATGGGAATGTTTTCATGATTTAAAAGGCAACCCAAGTCTTCAACATAAGAATGATAATGCAATGATCACTAAACAGAAATGAATGTTATGAACAAACCCTACAACTTCCTTATGAACTTACTACAAAACAATAAAAGATGTCCTTCGGAATACAATTACACTCATCAACTTACTCCGGATTGCTCAACTGGATCAACGGTGAGCTGGATGCTGATCCTTATTACCTGTGTCTGCATAATTATACGATGAACGACAACTGACATCAGTACATTTAATGTATGAATATGCAAGTTTAAATTCTAAAACAACTTAAGCTTGAAAAGAGTAAGAAGGAACACTTGCCATGGATCTGCTCAACCCTTTAATTGCTCTGTTTCGATATCTTTTCTAAAATTTAGTTAGATTTCACGTACCCATATCATATATACAAGGATCTAACCCAGTGAATTCAAGAAGAAACACTTCGATCATCAAAGAACTCCTAAATCTCAACTCATGTTCAAGAACGAAAGCAATTTAACAACAACATTCAAGAACATTCAAATTCCAAAACTTTTAGAATGAAAACACGTAAATCAAACATGCTTGGCACGTGGGTGGACAAACCTAACGTTGAGTTAGACCCACATACATTTTTAGGTATCACCCCGACAAAATCTACAAGTTAATTCGACGATCTTGGCGAATCTTGAACGGCTTTCTCCTTCTCCTCTTTCTCCTCTATCAAAACCCTAAAAATTTTGGTAGAAGTGTAAACTGATCTAAATCAACTTAGACACCTAAACTTATTAACAAAAACTAAATAAATTCATATGATAAGAAAAAGACCAAACTACCCCCTAAAAATCCAGATTTGGGAATTTCCTTATTCCAACTGCCCAACTTGCAAAGCGCATAACTCACTCATACGAAGTTGAAATCTCGCAAACTTTGAGGAATTGGTAAGATCGTTCCAGATATCTCCGACCGTATTTGGAACTACACCTAATTCATCCTGATCTAGTAGTTATGGCCATTTGAAATGGACAAAAACTCACTTTTCAACTTAAATTTTCAGATTTTTCTGATTCTTTCCAAAAATAAGTAGTTCCAGATTCTAAAATCTTTTCTATTTCTTTATAGTTCCGAGATTTTACAATATCTCCCACTTGAAAACATTCATCCTAGAATGAAGTTATCTTTACTATACTAAGGGTAGTAACTTCAAGTTCAAACACCAAACAAGCAATTGCAACAATAACATGCTCACTCATAACATAAAGAGTACTAAGAATTAAATTACTGCCTTGGTCTTCATTTTCTCCGGATTCAAAGAAATGTGGATATATCTTCTTCATGTCCTCTTCAACTTCCCAAGTAGATTCTTCAAGAAATTACATCCTTTAAAAGACCGTGACTGATGATACCTCTTTTGTTCTCAACTTGCGAACTTGGGGATCTATGATCTCAATCGAAATCTCTTCATGAGATTGAGTATCCATGATCCCAAAATTTATAGTTGGAATTATCAATAAAGGATCGCCCATTCACTTCTTCAACATAGAGATGTGAAACAACGAATGAACTGCTTCTAACTCTTTGGGTAACTCTGACTCAAAATCTACATACCTAATCCTCTTGTCTATTCGATAACGTCCAATATACTGGCAACTAAGCATCCCCGTCTTACCAAACCTCATAACACTTGTCATGGGTGAATCTTTTAGATATACCCAATTAGTTACTTCAAACTCTAGAAGCCTCCTTCTAAAATCAGTGTAGGATTTTTGATAACATTGAGTCATTTTCAATCTCTCTGTAGTCACCTTCATCTTTTCCATAGCTTGGTGAACTAAATCTAGTCCTATCAACCCTTCTTCATCAACTTCAAACTATCCCATAGGAGATCTGTACCAATAAAAAGTTTCATGAGTAGCCATTTGGATGCCAAAGTGATGACTGATAATGTAAGAAAATTCAATGGATAGGTGATCATCCCAGTTACCTTTAAAATCGATCACACATGGCCTTAACATATCCACTAACGTGTGAATTGTACGCTCTGCTTGCCCTTCAAGGATGAAAAGGAGTACTTAAGCTCACCTTTGAACCCAAACCATTCTAAAAGGACTTCTAGAACAATGAAGTAAATTTGGCAACTCTATCTTAAATAATTGAGATAAGAACTCCATGAATTCTTACAACCACTTGAATTTACAACTTAGCATAATCCACAACTGAATGAGTAGTCTTTACCAGCAAGAAGTAGAATGGTTTTGTCATTCTAATGACAATCACACAAATAAATCATGTTGTATACGAGATCTAGTTAAATATAAGATGAAATATATATTAGTCATATCTGTCACGACCCTCAAGAACAACCTAGAAGAACGGATCACTCTTGAGTTGTAACAAGGTGTACTTGACCTTTTGGGGTATTGTACTAGACTCTTAACTATCGCTCATTACATAAGACATGAAAAGTAGTGCGAAAATTAAGACTTTTCACGATATTAATAATAGTAAGGAAACATCTTTTATAAATACTAAGGATAAGTCTCGTCGTCACAAGCTAACTTAAAGAAACAACTTAAATATCTTATGGACACGACCAGTTACATTGAAGGAAAATACATACTAAATATTATACAAGCCTTAACGTAAAACTAAATAAACATAGACTATGTCCTCGAATATATGAGGACATACCAAGTCTTGAGAGAGTCGTTTCCCAAGCTTCGCCTTCTAGACATTCACTTGCTTTGAACCTATACTTTTAGAGTATAGAAATGTATGGATGTTAGTACAAATATTGTACTAAGTATGGCATATTAAAAAACATGTAAAAGCGGACATTTAAGTTAAAACAAGCTTTCATGATATATAAGTAAAACATTCATCAATATAGAAGTAAAACAACATATAGATCATCATTTAGCACATAGATCTAGAGTAGAACTTCCATAATCTTAGAACAAAACTATACTTTACAATGAACTTAAGAAACCTTATCCTAAACTCTTTTTTCTTGAACTTACAGTGTACCCATTTCATAGCAACTCACAGTGAACTCATTCAATTTTTGAAGTATCGCTAACAAAGGTTATCCTAAGACTCACTAATGTAAGACATGAAGGAAACGACACAATCCCTTCAATATACACCTAAGTGATCCTCAAGACTACCCATTATAGGCTTAGTTTTTTGGGGTAACAAGTCCAAATTCTATTTTAGACACTAGAAAAAGATGCTTGCATTAAAGGACTTCATGTAAGTGCCCTTCTCCACGACAGCCCTCAAGTTACACATAGTGCTATGTGAGAGTAGCCTCCCATACTACTACTCCAACCAAGTGCTCCTTGAGGATTCTCTTAGATTAGACATACCACATTAATCAAATATAAACTTCATCAAACAAGACATAACTTTAACATGATTTCATAACATTAGACATTGAGTCACATGACTTCATTTACATCACATAATGACATATTCACACATTACATATAAAGACAAGGAAGATTCCCCTTTCAAGTGTTTACTCGTACAATGGATAGATAGCGTCCTATATCACCACTTACCCTAAGTAGTACACTCTTGAGGAGACTTATTTCAATACATTCTTTTGTGTGGGCTAGATTTGATTCAACATAGATTGTGAAAGCTAGACATGCAGTCCTGGCATTATCTCTTACCGGATGAGGGATTCCAACTTGCCTAAGGTAGGGTCATTCTTGAGCCTTTCCATGAAATATCCGTTAGCTAGTCCTATGAGGTCGCATAGTTAAGGGATAAGGAGATTGCTTCTAAGTAACTAATTCTCTACTAATGAGGAGTACTCACCTCAAGTGATACGTCGGGTACAAAATCACATCATGAAGTGTAACTACCCCTTCTTCAAATCCTCTCTTTGCTAAGCATAAGTCCCCCACAAATTTTTAACATTCATTACTAAAGGTTAAGGGATAACTATTGGAAACCACATCTCAACTCATGAAGGGTATCCATCCTCCAACCTAACTTAGAAAGCTCTTGGGAATAGTGAGGTTGCTACTTAACACTTCATCTCAAGTCACGAAGAGTGTCCACCCCAAAACTCCCCTTCTTCTTACTATAGGAATAATAGGTATGGTGTAGACACTTCATTTGTACTCACGAAGAGTTTCCACCCTAAAACTCCCCATACACATTCATTACTTTAATTCATTCATTCAAAGTGTGTGTGTGATTACATGTGAACACATCTTTCACTTCATCACCATTTCCTTAACATTGACATCTAGACATGTTTACACCCTGATTATTCACATATCACACACTCGCATGCTTAACATATGAATATGCTTAACTTAGACATAATCTAAACAAAACATACAATTCAAGCTTCATAAAGCATGTCAATCATGAACATCATCACTATCAACTTATTTCACATATTAAGCCTTCAAGACTGTACGCGTATTACACATATAATTACATAATCATATGCTTCATATAAACACCTCCACAAAAAGTGGACCATACCACTCTAGAGTCATTTCAATGAAAACTACACAAGATAGAACAACTTACTCTTCATCCAAGATCTCACCACTTTTTATCAATATTTCACCAAAACATCATACACATACATACATAGGCAATAGCTAATCCATAATACAACATCAAACACTCAACCTTAACAATATCTAGCTAAAAGTAACAAACCCACTTCATAAGCCAAAAGTTTATAATAATTATAATCATGGTTTCATTGATGTTTTGACATTAAAATTATCAACTAACACTTATAACTACATATTTGAATCCTTAAAACATTTTCATGAAAAGACCCATGCATATAGTCAAGAATAGAAGAAGTTAGAGTTTTAAAACCCTTTTTCAAATAACTTTGAAGTGACTTCTTGAATGAAATAAAGTTCAAAGATGAACTACCATACCTCAATCAGAACAAACCCACGAAATCTTGTTGAAGAAAACGTGTAAAACCTTCATGCCAAGCCCTTCCTTGAGTTCTAGCATGAATGGAGTCTTGAGAGTTCTTTTCTTGAGGGAGGGGTTTTGAATATTTGAAAATGAAGTCTTGTATAGGTATATGGTTTTTAACCTAATTAAAATAACGTAAAAACCCCAAAATAATCATCCATTGTTCGCAAAATACTTGGGTGAATTTACTAAACACCCCAAGCCTTGGCCGATTCAGTAGATTGTTTCACAGGTGACCATCGACAAGCCCTAGCAACGAGGCGTCATCTGATTGATGGTCCATGATGCTAGTACTTTGTTTGGTTCAGAGACTTGTATTGTGGGGAAAATATCCCCACCACAAAGTATGGACCTACGACCAGCACAACGGGGCGTTGTTCCATGTACGGTCCATAGATTAGGGGGAGTCCATTGCCCAGTTTTGGCAACTTGGTTGCAAAGTCTTGGTTCCTAGTCTAGAACCCCTTGTGGGTACTAGGGGGATTCCTACCCGGAAGCTAAACCCTTATACTTTGTCATCTAGGTCTTAGGAACTTCTACCATTAATTTCAACAAAAACGAACACGTATAACTAGCAAAAGCATACTAAGACACACAAGCACTTACAAGGCACATCTTTCGAACGTCATGGACGTTCTCGGTCGTCCGACCTCCAAACTTAAATAAATTATAGACTGACTCAAAACATCATTACTAATCAGTTTAACGCATAATTAAATTATTCGAAACCTTTATGGAGAGGTTTTTCTCAAGAGAATCGAGGGAGGCAAAGGCTAAGAAATATATGAACCTTACCCAAGGAACTATGAATGTCTAAGACTATGGGCTCATGTTTATCCTACTCTCCAATTATTCTTCTCATAGGATTTGATTCCATAGCTCATATGAATAAGTTTATGTATGTAGTGTTAGACTTGGTGAAGACGGTATGTAGGAATTCTATGTTGCTTGAAAATATGAGAACCTATAGGCTCATGACTCACGCTCAGCAGGTTGATGTTGATAATCTTAGGGAACATGCTAAGGGGAACAAGAAGGCTAGATCAAGGAACTATGAATATTCTCATAAAAATTGGGTGGTAGAAATTACTCATAAAATCAGCATAATTTTTCATCCATATCCCCTTCATCATCTAGTGTTTAATCCTCCAAGAACACCTATGATAAAAAAGGTAGGGCATCAGGTTCTAAGTCTGAAGGATATGTGTTTAGGTACGAAAACATACCCCCAGTTGACCTATGTATGGTAAGAACCATCCGGGTGAGTGCCTTGCACAAAAAGAAAGATGATTTTTATGAGGTTAGTCTGGTAACATGTTGAGGGATTTCTCTACTAGACAGGGTCATGGAAGTAGTAATGGTAAAGCTTAGTCTACAAAATCAGCAACACCATTACGTAACTTGGCTTAACATGATAACTCTTCTTTTACAGGTGGCGGACAGTGCCAGAATATCTTGTATGCTCTTTAGGATTCCTACGATTATTAAGGTTCTCCTACTCTCTCTAACTCATTTTATAATAGTGAAGTTCTATGTCAATCTACAAACCTCTCAAAACCTTTCTCGCTCTCTACTCTACACTACAAGAAAATGCACATACGACAACAATAATTTGGTGACATTTCAAACAAATGTCGGAAAATTAAGAACTTTACGATATTTAAGAACAAAATGTCATAAAACAATGACATTTGATGTCAAATATCGTAAAAATAATGGCATTTGTTATCAAATATCGTAAAAAATAATGAAATATGGTCCAAAATGTCACTATGATAATGACATTTATTGCAAAATGTCATTGTTTTAGCGACATTTAGTAAAAATGTCATATAAATGATGACGTTTGTTACAAATTTTTAAATATAATAATAACATTTTGTTGCAATATGTAATTGTTTTAGCGCCATTTTGCGAAAAATTCAGATAAATAATGACATTTGATACAAATGTCGGATATAATATGACATTTATTACCAAACTTAATTGGTTTTGGTAACATTTACAAAAAAATCGCTTCAACAGTGACAATTGGCATAGATGTCGAATATGTTATGACATTTATTGCAAAATGTCACTGATTTTAGTGACATTCAGAAAAAATGTCATCAAAATAGTGACATTTGTTGCCAAATGTCATTGAATTTAGATACTTTTAACAAAACCGTTCCAAAAATAGCGACTTTTAATACAAATGTCAAATAAATTATGACATTTTTTTTGCAAAGTATCGTTGATTCGATCGACATATAGTGAAAATGCTGCTAAAATATTGAAATATTTATACAAATATCGAATATATTATGTGACATGTTGAAAAATGCCAATGATGTCTATGGCATATGATTAAAATTAATGTTAAAATCCAGGGCGGACCCTCGTGTGTTTGTGAACCCCCTTTGCAAAATATTACATGGTATAAATGAGGTAAATTTATTTATTTCTATAGATATATATTTTGAACGCTCTCAATAACAAAGAGAATCTAATGGCACATTGGTAAGTCCCCTTGAAATTAGGTTGTACGTTAATTATTCGTATCTTTGTGTAAGCATTTTATCTTTCTTTTTTTTGTTCAGTTTTTTTATTTTTTTAATTTCATTTTTCGGTTCTGTTCTTCAAGATCCTTGTTTACTTTTAAAAAGATAATAAGTCTCGCTTTAAATCCAAAAGAATTCAAGGTTTCCATTTTTAAAGGCTTTTACACATTTATACTTTTATTTTTCTAACCCCCTAAACAAAAATCCTAGGTCCGTCACTAATTAAACATATTATTAGTTAGTAATTATGGACGTTTACACCTAATTTTAATATTTTACTTATTTGCTTAAAAATTATTTATCAATCTATATGGATAAAGATTGACAAAATTTAACCCCCTCCCCCCCCCCCCCCAGATTATATGATTTGAACAAAATTTACTTTATCATAAAAATATCTAATTTTTACCCTCGATATTGTTAAAATGACACAAGTTTAATTTTTATGAGCAAATGTAACTTGATTTGATGACAATATTCATTGTGGAAGAAGAAATAACATTTTGTTGTTATTCTAGAGAAGTTGAAATATCCCGAAACATCGACATATTTGTCAATTGAACCTCACCTACATAAATGACTCATTGGTCAAGGTTCCTATTTGTCTTTTTCTTCTCACTTTTATGACAATTTTTTAATCTTTTTTTAGTGTAAAAAAGAATGTCACAATTACCACCCTAAAAAAATCGATTGTTTTTACTTTTGTTACTCCCATAATTTTTTATAATCATAACTCCTAAATCATATTAAAGTTAATGTTTATGGTATCATTTAAAATTCAATATTATGTCCTATAAATAGAGACAATAGAAAATATTGTTACAAAAGAAATGATCAATTTTTAGGGGTCGTTTGTTTTGAATACTAGTTATGTTGAGATAAGTTATATTGGGATAAGTTATGCTGGAATTAGTTTTTATTACTTGTTTGGTTTGTTAAATTCAAATCATTATTCTTTGTATAATTTTTTGAAATAAGTTGTTTGTTTACAAAAATACCTTCACCTTATGTAGTTTTTTTTTATTACATTTTCTTTGCAAGCATTAGTTATTTATTCCTAAAAATAAAATTTCCATCTTATTGATCTTAAATATTTTTATATGTGAATTTCCAAGATTGTGTCGTATGTTTTAAAAATTAAACTTTAATCATATTTAACTTAAAAATTAAACTATCATCGTATTTAATTTTAAAATAAAATGTTCTTCTTATTAAGCTTAAAATAAGGTTTTCATCTTATTTCTCTTAAAAATAAAACTTTCATCTTATTTAGTCTAAAGTAAAATTTTCATCTTATTTAGCTTCAAAATTAAGTTAAGTTTATTAAAGTAAAAGAAAGTTTATTATAAAATTTATCTACATTTTATTTATAGATAAAATATAATTTTCAATGAGTAATAAACTACATATTGAAAAATATGTAATTTATTAGTGGAGTGAAAATTTTAAGAGAAATCAAAATACAAATAAATATAATAATAAATAAATAAATTCAACTTATAATATATTCACAAATAAAAATTTTAATTGTAAAATGTAAATTTTTAATAGAAAAATATGGTTATCATAAAAACAACGAATAATTAGAGTTGTGAATGTTATTATAAATGTTGTTAATAATTTTGTTAATTTGTTTGAACGTAAAAGTGGTGTATTAAAGAGAGCTTAAGGGTAATTTTGTTCATTTACCCATCTAATCCTAAGATAACATATCATTGGATTACTATACCTCCCCTAGTGGGGGATAATTTATCCATGGACTAATTGTTAATCAAGGGATAAATTATCCCATCTTTGCAACTAAACACTGAATTAAGGGGTCGTTTGGTTAGCCGCATTACAGTATTGAAAAAACATTGAATCATAACCAAAAAATTACCGACCTCAAATGGAGTTCGGTAATTTCTGACCTCCGGAGGTCGGTATTGTTAAAAACAATAATATTAAAAAACCTCTATAAAATCGACTAATGTAGTCGATTTTTATGAAAAATAAAGTGGAAAAAACAAATTTTGATCTCTGGAGGTTGGAATTTTTCTCGAAAAAATGAATTACAATAAAAATTGACCTCTTGATGCCGGTATTAAATAAATAAATAATATTTTATTTTTTTCTCAATTAAATATAAAAAACAAAATTTAGAAATATTTTAATTTAATTTTATTTAAATCGACTTTGGTAGGAAGATTTTGTGTAAAATAAAAAACAAAAATAATTATAATACCAACTTCTGAGAGTCGGTAAAATCAAATAGTATGTAATTAAATTAATTTTCATTAAAATATTTATGTAATGACTTCCAGAAAATTAATAAACTCATATTTTTAATTAACTTTAAATAAATTGTCCTCCAGGTGATGGTTTTATATAAGTTAAAAAATAACTTAATATAAAATACCGACCTAATGAGGAATTTATTTTTATTTCATCTAATTACTTTTAATAAAAGCGACATTCCGATGTTGATTTGTTTTAAATGTTCATGTTAATCATAATTTTTCTAGAATAATACTAAATTTTTATTTTTCACCTACCATTAGTTGTTTTTAAAAAAATGTAACAATTTTGTACACTTTTATAAATGAAATGTTAGATCAATAATCCATATTTAGAGTATAAAACTACGTTGATATGAAAATCGACTATAACAAGTCGGTTTTTATGCAAAATAAATCGAGAAGACCAAATTGACATCAAGAGGTCGGTATTTTCCCGAAAAATGAATAACATATAAACCAACCTCTTGATGTCGGTATTAAATAAATAAATAAATAAATAAATAAAATATTTTATTTTCTAATTAAATATGAAAAAATAGAGAAATATTTTTGATTTGATTTTATTTAAATCCTCTTCCATAGGACGGTTCTCTATAAAATAAAAAATAATAAAATTATAGTAACGACTTCTGCAAGACGCTAAAATTAAATAATATGTAATTATATTGATTTTCATTGAAATATTTTTATAGTGACTTCCAAAAAAGTTAATAAATTAATATATCAATTAACTTTAAGTACATCATCCTCCAAATGACAGTTTTATATAAGTTAAAAAATAAATATAATTATATTTATATTTATATTTGTAGATTAATGTACAAATTCTACCAGTCCGTCGTCAAATCATGAACTTAATATCTCAAGTCACGATGTAAAAGTGAATAGCTAAAATATAATCAATTTGAGTATGAAATGCGATATAATACGAGTAGTAATGTCATGATAACAATTAATTAAGTTTTATATTTACAATTATTTGTATATTGTTCGAATGTATAACCTTAAATGCAGTAAATCGTTTTATGAAATAGATAGTAGAACAACATAAACTATTATACAAAGCAAGTTCTATCAAGATTATTACATAGTGATCATATTGTCGGCAATGACATGTGTAAAGGATATTAATTGGACAATGAAATACGTTGATGAATTATTAGTGGTTCAAATATGATATACATTATCAATTAAAGCAATATCAATGATCTATTCAAGGAGATTTAATAATAAATTTGATATTGATAAACTTCTATTGATCGATAAAATTAAATTTACACAATAAGGAGGCATAGAAATTTTAAAATTAAATTTATACAATTAGAAGGTATATAATTTAATTTCATACAATTATGAGTTATATAGTTTAAATTTATAAAATTGAATCAATCTATAAAATTGAACTTATCAAAATAAGACTTTTGTTAACATGTAGATAAATTAGTTATATATAATTTTAATTAATAAAATATTAAATTTTGAACGATATATTTAAATTATTATATTATTAAATAATATTGACTTCACAATATAGATATTTATTCAAAATACATAATTATTTTAAGAAATACGAACATCTCTTGATCAGTAAATTAACAATTCTTTTTTTAAAAAAGAATGATAATGTTAAAACCCTAAGTCCTAAGTCATCTGCTTCAGTCCTAAACATCTATGCTCCTCTCTCATGCCCACCCATTCCTAAACATCTCTGACTCCTCTCCAACGCCCACCCATCCCCAGCCCACCCCTGACCGGTGTTGCAGCCTCGACCACCAGCAGCAGGTTGTGCCACCATCCCCTATCACCACACTCCCTAGATCAGTAGCAGCAGGAGGTCGCATCAATAGCAACACGTGGATGGCAGGAGTAGAAGCAAACTCCGAGCTCTATTTTCGGTAAGGTTTACTCCATTTTCCCACTGTTTTTAGTTCAAAAAATCTGGAAATTTAATTTCTTATTCCATAGTAATTTTGTTCCAGGTACTAATTTTTCTATTTTCCCACTAATTCTTACTCCGTTTCTAGTGATCTTTCCCGATATTATTTGAGCGGATCCAAAGAGGTAAATTTAGCAGTAAGATATACCCATCCATGTTTGAAAATTGTGATTGAACACTCCGATTATGTGATTTTTTTTGCAGTCAGATCATTCGGAGAAATTCCAAATGTATTTCAGGGTTTATGTAAAAGGAACCCACTTAGATCAATGAAACCTATAGATTTAAAATGTAATGAACATAAGTTATTTCAATTTCCTTTAGTTTATCAAACTTCCATTAAGGATATATGGTAAGGATCGTTGTAATTCTTCATACATTATTTGAAGAAAACCAAGTGTTCTTCGGCCTTTCCTGATTCACATTTGTGTTTGATCAATTTCAACATTAATTGTCCTTTCCTGTTGAAATCATTTCTCTCTTACATTGGGATTACATTGAACCCATTGATAATAATGTGTTATTTCTTTAAACAAGAGGTATGATAAATAGAGTTTAGGAACAAGCATTGGGATTCATAAAGTCCATCAATTATTTGTACTAATGGATCTCATGGGCTTAAACATGTCTAGAAAATAATAGTTTTATCAACATTTGGTTGAAAATCTCATTCCTTGTCTTGAAATTTTTAGTTATACTTGGGAAATATATGGAGACATTAGACAGGAACATAAGTTATTTTAGTTTCTTAATAGTTCAGTTGGTTGACTATCTGAACTTTCGCTTGGTGAAGATTCAATTCCCAAACTTATTTCCCCTTCCACTACTCCCAATTTTTTTTAAAAAGAAAAGAAAGTTGTTAGTGTATATATCTGGATAGAGAAAAATATAAGGGGAAAATATTATTGTTGTGTGATGTAGATTTCCTTGAAATTTCTATAGCAAACTTGTGCATTGACCTGAGGATGGCAAACATTATTGTTTTTGTGCTAGACAACCGAGGAAGATCAACATCTAAAAATGTTGATACAAGATTATATTGCTTTTTTCATCAAAGTACCAGATAATTTTTAATGATTCAACATTTCTAAAGTACAAGTACAACTTTTTTCTATAAGTGTGTGTGTCCATCTTGTATTGATACTTAGCTTTAATTTTGTGATAGCTTATTTATGTCCATTTAGTGTTTGTTTTGGATAAGTAGCAACATTAGTTGATCCTATAAATGACTGAATTGATTTCACTGGAAGATCAATTTGTGTCCATCTAACGTTCATATTAAGCTTCAATTTAGGAATAATTTGTTTCTTAAGGATAAGTACCAATGCTAGTTGATCATGTCAAATTGATTTTCTTGCAAGATCAATTTGTGTCCAAACAGTGTTGACACTTATCTTTAAATTTGTAAATAATATATTTGTTATTCATAAGTATCAACACTAGTTGATCCTATTGATGACAAAATTGATTTTCTTGCAAGATCGATTTGTGTCCATCTAGCGTTGGCACCAAGATTTAATTTAGGAATAATGTGTTTGTTAAGCATAAGTATCAACTTTATTTAATCCAATTGATGAGAAAATTGATTTTATTGCAAGACTGATTTGTGTCTATATTGTGTTTACACTTAGCGTTAAATTTAGAAATCATATATTTGTTAAGCATAAGTTTCAAGATTTCGGTTGAGACAAGAAATAAAAGACAACTTAAGGGTACTTTAGTAATTACTCTATGTTAATTAATTCAATTATCCATATTATTAATTAAATTAAAGGGGTAATGCAAGAAACGTCCTAGTACTTAACATACGAGGTCTTAAAGGGTTGATTATGGTTCCAATGACTTAGAGGTACTTTAGTATTTACCCTAGGTCCCTAAATTAATTAAATTGAGGATTTAATTAATAAATATAATGTCAAAATATTGACCTAAACCATAGTCAACACCAAAATTTCAGATTTTAGGTCAAGTCAATATTATGCTATGCTTAGTCAACTTATGAGGGTTTTTTAGTAATTAGTTAATTAATTTATTTATTTAATTTATTAAACCATAAGTTGAATAAGTCAACGTAGTTTCTAAACCTACAAACCACGTTTAAACTCAAACAAATACACGACTAAAACCAGAAAATAAGTGTGACAAAAATAGTGAACAAAACGCAAGAAAAAAAATAGTAAATTTCTTAGACGATTTTCAAGGTTTCTTCAGGGTTCGTTCAAGGTGGTATTCGTAGATTAAGTTCTACTTAAAGTATGGTTTTCTCTCCTGGAATTCTTTCTCCAAGAGTATTTTCCTTCGAACGATTCACAAGATCTTTCAAACTAGGGTTGTTCCCGTCGCTCTCGTCAAACTTCCTTTCGCTAGTATCCTTTTCAATTTCAATGTTGAATAAGTTAGAGAACATGTTATTGGTATGTGGTGTTGGCTGTTCTTAATATGATTTTTCTTGAATGATGAGTATCGAATAAACTTATGAACTTGTAATTGCATAAAGTTAATCTTATCATGATAATTAAGGATTGATAATAAGGTAAGTTAAGTCTGTGATTTGTTAAGTGAATATGTGTCTTTGGCTGAATGTTGACTCGATGTAGTTGTGATGTTATGGAGATGTTAAATTTATCAAATGTTAATATAATGTTATCCAATATGTTCTTAAGACGTTACACTAAAATTTATAAACTAAGAATTGCCTCAAAGACATCTATGAAATCATATCTTGAATAAATTGGCTATCTGGTTTCAATAAAGTTGGCTAACTCTTTTTGGTCAAAATGAATATATGATAATAGATAGGAACTTATTTAAATGATTAAAAGATTGTCTGAGGGTTCGTACATATGACAATTTAAATATTAACATACGTAAAAAATTATCTTATTCCAAAAAGAATGAATTTGCTAGTCTAACATCCCAAATCTTGAGCCAATTCTAATCATATGACAATTCTTGTGTAGTAAGAGTATCAAATATATATTAAGAACTTCTAAAGTAATATCACTAAATCCATAACAAAAGGCATGACATTCATTAGGACAACTCCCAACATGCTCCACAAGAATGAACGATGAATACATGAAACTCATTGAATGAAGTGCTTATTGTCAATAAACGGTGATATGGAGCTACTACACTAAAGTAAGTAAGTGACGTTAGTTATAACATAATTGAAGGGGTATACAAGTGACCAGAATGTGGTATTAAAGTAAGTGAGGCAATTCTTACTTACACCAAAGATAATTTGTTAAAAGAATACTCACGAATCAAGGTTTTAGAATGTGTGAAACTAGTCTCATTAACAACTAAGGATGATATGTAAGGACAATTCACCTTCATCAATGTAAATTAAAGATGATATGAAAGAACAATTCACATTTCATCAATGTAAAGTAAGGATGACAAGTCATCAATAAGGTAAGTAGATCTCAACCTAGAAGCATGCCTCCATAATGCTTGAGTCAACACTAAAAGATGATGAAATAAACGTTCACGTAAAAAGGGATAAGTAACTAAGATGTATGTAATGAAATTATGAAACCCTAGAAGGGTTAAGTAAGAGTGTGAAATACACTAACTGGTCAAGTGCATTGGCATATGATGAAATAAATATTCACGTAAAAGGGATGAGTAATTATTAAAAGCAAATGTGCTAATGATAATGAATGTGGTGACAATATGATAAGAGGCTCATGTGAAAGATGAGATCAATCTCAAATGATCTTAAGTAAATAAACATACTCAGTTATGAGAGTGTAAAGCTAATGAAGAGACCAATCTCTATGTACACTCTGATGAAAGTATTGAGACTGGTATATACTCAATTCTAATGATTGGATGAGAAATAATCTGTTGAGATATTATATCCTCATACTAGAATTCAGCTTTCATGACGTATGAGTTGAATCAAATGAAACTTTATACTGAGCACCAATACGCTAGCTATGAGCGGTGATGCCTTCTTTCGGGAAAGGTAGAGGTTCACCTAACTCTCATGAGATGATATTGTCAGGCATGCCGGGCATGGGACTCCTTATATCTCCTAGTCTTTTAACCTATATTGCCAATATATGGATCTACCAGGGTTCGACTCCCTATATGCGCTAGCATGTTCGGGTCACTTTGGCCGGTGATTCTACCTCTTCTTGGTGTGGGGAAGACATTGGATTTCATGATTCTCACATGATCTATGTCATTAAGGTTAAAGTTCCCAAAGAAAGGATTAGCCAAGCCTCAAAGTATGAAAGATAATTAAATGAACGATACCGAATGCGTTTGTGTAAGACAATCACGAGGTGAAATCAGATTCAAGTAATGACATTAGGTCATTCTTTGTCATTGCACTTCATGATCACGATGAGCGTCTTAAACTTCATCCTAGGTATAGTTGGTTTTTACATAAACATACGAATGAATGAAATGAATAATGTGATGTACGAATGAATGAATGAAGCAAACTCTGTGTTTGTTAAAGAAGGCCCTCGGGTTGAGGTCTCATAAGTTGGGCCCTCACTTGAGATGTCTTTATGCTACATTAACGATTCCAAAGTCTCGTGTATATGAGATGTATAGTATATTAAATATGAAAGTAATTAAATCAATGGCATGATCAATAGAGATTGTTTATGGAAGGTAATGAAATTTTACTGTAAAAGAATGACTCACTATAAGGTAGGGAAATCATTCCTTAGTCCTTGAATTACTTACATCAATTCATTGTGGGTATGGGAATACAATGAATCATTGCACTTGTAAGTAAAACATACGACCAAAATAATTATTGAACTACACAACAACAAAAAGAAAAAAACTAAAAAATAATCTAAGTGTACAAAGAGGAGCTTTCGGCCTAACAGGATCAAAAATCTCAAATTTTCACTCGAGTTATTCTAAAATTATGTTAATGATAATAATAATTTGTAATCATATAGAAAATGAGTTGTGTGCTTTGAATGCATTAAAATACATCATATTCATAACACAATTCATATCTAACGATTTAGAAAAGTCTAGTCACTAGGCTTTCAAGAAATAGCATGTTGTTTAGGAAGAACTTTCTTTGATCATGCATAGACTTATCTGTATGTGTGCATACACCCATACTTAGTACAAGTGGTGTAATAAACCCTACTATTTACTATTTTATGGATGCATGTTAAGGGACAAATTGACGACTCTTGCAATGGTTTGGACATCAGCGTTTCTCCATACCATTTGATAGGTACTCTTGATTTCAAGGATGCTTCAATTTTACTCTAGCCTTTGTTTTAGGCAAAGCTAGTGGATGTTTTCCCTAGCATTTCTTTCGTACTTTCATTTCAAATCTTTTGTAGTAAGGTCATTTTGGCAAACGTATTTACGATATATTCTTATTCTTTTTTAAATTGATTCTTATGATAGATGGTTGTTACATTTATGTTGAGCTTATTATATGATGAATTCATGAAATAACTATATGAAGTCTATGTATACTTATATGTTTAAAAGTTTTATATTTTCCATAAAAATTAACCATATGAATGTGATGTATGTAAAATGAGGCTTGTCTGCGACCTCTGAGAGGTCAACAAGGCCAGTTGTGATTCGGATTCAAGAATCCGGGTTGTGACACTTGAATTACACATGCTAGTCAGATATATATGTCATTCATTTACACATGCCTTAATCATAAATGCGTCATAATCATACTAATTGTTGTACTCTCTATTTGCATGTTTAGTTTTGAGCTATCAAGTATTACAGAAACTCTATCATTGTATGTTAACAACTTAGTTAATTAGGAGTAGCATAATACCAACTTGGACTAGTGTTAAGCATAAGCAAATAGTCCTAGAACTAATAGTCATGTAGGTTGTAAGTCCTCTCTGCGGGTATCATTTTAGTGACACCGCCAATATGCCTCTATACATTTGGCGGCTTGTATTGGGTCCTCTTGATAGGTAGTATACATCACACTCCATATTTACCTTACATGGTTTTATTGTTAGTTAATTGTAGCTCCCACAGTTTATTCACACTCTATTGCATTGACCATGCTTATAGAGCAATCATTATTCACTCAACATTTTTTAAATGTGGTCCTTACATCCAGTTAGATCAATATTCAATAGCTATATCATGTTCAAATTATATAATTGCTTATTTGTATTTTTCAGTTAAATGTTATTTCAATTGTAATTTATGTTGCATGCTCAATACATTTCAAGTATTGATGTATACTTTGTGCTACTTCTTCTTGTGATGTAGGTTCAGGTTCTCATCATCCAAATCACGCTTAGATCGGTTCTCAATCTCTACTTCAGCAGAATCAGAGGTGAGTCCTCATTCTCCAAGGACAATAGTTATGAGTTTCTTTCAAGTATTTTTAGTTCTTTAGTTTCATTTTTACTGGCCTTAGCTGGGGCTTTCTAATCATATCTTGTCAGTTAGAGGCTATTTTTAGACATGGATAAATTAATCTTACTATTGAGTTAAGATGTTCCTTGTATTGAACTCATCTGTTTTCACATATCCCCGTTATAGGATATCAATATTCCCTATATTTTTGGTGATTATAGCTTCTGCACAATTTCTATCATTCAGATTATGTTTAGTATGTTCATGATAATTCTAGAAGGATTAGCTTGGGATCACTTATGTTCCTAGGTTTAGTGTCCACGTCTAGGGGGTAGCCTTAGGGCGTTACATTTCCAGTACTCAACAAAGAAAAAGAAAGTGTTGAATCAGTATACCACCACAGAGTACATGTAGGATCCCGCGACTATCCCAAAGTAAAACATATATAAGTCATTACAACACAATAAACATGCATACATCGAGCATATAAAATATCAATTATCTCTTAAGAATCCCGTACAACTTCACACTCTCAAAGATATACATATATGCTATGTCATTTATCCTTTCACAACACTCATACCCAAGTTGTTAGTATACTGGTACATGGTACCTGATCCAAGTTATTGTACCGGATGTTAAACTTAATCCATATGTGCATCAGAACGTGAAACCTGATCCAAGTTAGTGTGTCAGAACATAACACTAAAAATGCACATTTAATATGTGTATGGGTGACTTTTATCATCATTTTCTTATAATTAGTCAGCTATATTTATTAGGGTATTAAATAATTAAAAAGAAAGAAAAAGAGAATGGAGAAATTACCTGGGTGGCCGATTACAGAGAGGGTCAATGAGATCCACAGGTACGTGATAGATATAT
Organism: Solanum lycopersicum; assembly: GCF_036512215.1. Taxonomy (NCBI): domain Eukaryota; kingdom Viridiplantae; phylum Streptophyta; class Magnoliopsida; order Solanales; family Solanaceae; genus Solanum; species Solanum lycopersicum. The sequence goes on along the minus strand of NC_090807.1, from coordinate 31,744,515 downwards.
AATCTCATTATTTAGCAATTAATAGTGATTTATTAACATGTCCAAAATCAATGATTATCCAATCATCCTAGATAATGATTACTACATCATTAAGGTGGTATGCTTAATGGAAAAATTGAAAGGTTAATATGTAGTTTAATTTTCTCATTATTTAAGTAATTTTATGTCTTATTTTAATGGAAGATCGTATTATATTTTTGTTGAAGTCATCATATCATTGGCAAGGAATTGGAAAATTTTTGGGTCGTGCTTATTTCATATCTTTTTTAACCTTCGAAGTCACTGTTCAACAATTCTAGTTTTCAATATAATATCGAATGAGGTTCAAAATTGTTTTGATGAACTAAATTTATATATTTATACTAGAACCTATGCATGGAAGTATTTGGATAACCTAACCTTAGGTTTGAATTTTTAGAAATTGAGTATAAAATTAGATGAATTTTTGGGTTAAGGTGAGGCATAAAATAGTGTGAGTGTCTATAGACTCGTTAACTTACACATTATGCATATTTAATTGATAGATGGAATAAGGCATTGAGGGAAGAAAACATATTGAAGAAGTAGCTTGCTTAATTTCGATTCTTCAATGGAGGTCGGTTATGATTTATTCTATTTGGCAGATAGACTCTCAATAATGATTGATATGCATTTTATGATATTATGAAGTCTTCTATTTACTTAATTGTGTTATTGTGTAGTTTGGTTGTGTGGTTTGTGATTATTCTAAAATTCAAAGACCGTGAAATTTATAATCTTGACCCTTTCTATCGAAGTGATGTCATAAATAAATAAGACTTGATGAATATTGTCAATGAATTCAAACGTCGTGATGATAAACGATAAATTAATGTTATTATTGGATTGGACTGTCACGTTCCGACACATTATTCTTGGATCGGAGTGTCACGTTCGAAACAGTATTATTGGATCCGATTGTCACGTTCCAACGTGGAAGCATTAAAGGAAAAAGATATTAAATTAACTTATTGTATTCAATCTCAAAGAATTCATTTTCCAAACGAGTCGTGAGTGGCACCCACACTTAACTTCATAGGTGGGTGAACCAACAAATTTAACCTTAACTCATATTTATTGTTCAATTTGCAGAATACAAATAAAAATGTGGATGCTGAATCTTATGTATGTATGTAACACAAATCTACTAAAGTATATTAACTATCGTGTCCCAAAGCCTAAAACTAATCATATCAAGGATATCTAATATCAAAACAATAATTCTAAGACTATCAAAAACATCGAAAAAAATGAAATAAACTAATTTGTGTCTGAAACCTAAGGACACCGGGTCATGACCGAGAAAACCCAACACAAGCTCGAAAGAACGGCTCACCATTGAACCTAAGATGCTGAGACTAGCTAGAGATGAGAGCGAGTCAAAGTTGTTGCTACACTCGCTGCACTCCATAAAAGAAAAACAAAGAAAAATAGAAGTAGAAACAGTACGGGGCAACATCTACTGAGTAAATATCATCGACCAACTCGAAATAGTAACTAATATGCAATGAATAATAACATAAAATCAGCTATAGGACTTAGTAGGTGATAATCAACAAACAACATAAACAAGTGACAACTAGCAAGTACGTAGTCAGTCACAATATCAAACACACACACGAGGACTCATGCCTCCACACCACGCTCGTTTGTGAAATGAGTTCTTTGAGATTGAGTACATTTAAGTTAATTTAATATATTTTTCCTTCATGTTACCTTGTCGGAACGTAACACTCTGATACAATTACGTTGTTCGGAACGTGTCAAGAATACAGTGTCGGAATGTGACACTTTGATCCAATAATTCTGTGTTGGAATGTAACACTCCAATTCAAGAACACTGTATTGGAACACTTCGATTCAAGAATATTGTGTCAGAACGTCACTCCGATCCAATAATACCAGTAATTTATCATTTATCATCACCACTTTTCAATTCATTAAAAATATTCATCAAGCCTTATTTATTTAAGGCATTACTTCGATAGAGACGGTTCAAGATTATAAATTTCACGATCTCGTGTTTTCAGACAAATCACAAACCACACAACCAAACTACACAATCACACTATTAAGTACATAGAAGACTTTATAATATCATGAAATGCATACCAATCACTATTGAGAGTCTATTTATCAAATAGAAAAAATTATAACCTACCTCCACCGAAGAATCGAAGTTAGGCAAGCTACTTCTTCAATACGTTTTCTTTCTTCAATTCCTCCAAACCTTTTCAATCTATCAAGTAAATGTGCATAATATGTAAGTTAACGAGTGTATAATTATTTCAATTATTCTATGTCTCACCTAAACCCAAAAATTCACCTAATTCTATAGTCAATTTCCAAAAATTCAAACATAGGGTTAGGTTATCAAAATACTCCCATACATAGGTTCTAATATAAATAAATAACTTTAGTCCATTAAAACAAATTTGAACCTCATTCTATATGACAAGTAAAAAATAGAATTAACGAACAGTGACTTTGAAGGTTAAAAAAATATAAAATAAGAACGACCCAAAATTTCTCACTTGATATTGACGACTTTACCGAAATGATAATACGATATTCCATTAAAATAAGACATAAAATTACTGACAAAATGATAAAATTAAACTACAGATTAAACTTCCAATTTTTCGATTAAGCATACCATCTTAATGATTTAATAATCATTATCTATGATTATTGGCAAGTCATTGATATTGGACCCATTAATAAATCACTATTAATTGCTAAATAATGAGATTATGTATGTGTACGTACCTGGAGCATTCGTCGACCCTCTCTAATCTGCCGCCCAGGTAATTTCTCCATTCTCTTTTTTTTCTGTTTGATTGTTTAAGACCCTAATAAATATAGCTGACTAATTATAAAAAGAATAATGATAAAAGTCATCACTACTAACTCTAATGTTATTTTCTTCAACCACAAATTAAAAAAATTATTAAAACTATCCCATTAATTTTATAATTATGGTTATGAATAGTTCAAAAATATCTATTTTGAATATATGAAAAAGTATTTTATGACATCAAAAGCTCCAATACTTCAAAACGGTCAAATGGGTTTTTACATTAGATATCAATTTACCCATCGTTCATCCTCGGACGATGAAAAGAAGGTAAGAGTAAGAAAGGGTAGTTGTATCAATGATTCCTTCAAAATATTATGTACCCAAGATCTCATATAAAAAGTATCGAACCAACCAATTGGAGATCTACACCTCCCCAAATAAAATGTCTCAAATGGGCTCATATCAATACTCTAATGATAAAAGTTGTTGTATGTGAACTCAACTAACAACAAAGTTATGTCCAAGTGGACTCTTCAACTAAGCGATTCTCCGACTAGACCTTGACACAATCATCAAGACAATTATTTTCTAACATAACTATGATAAAATCTTTAATCAATATTGGCTACAATCAGGAGTGAACCTAAACCAACCACCACACACTCACAATACATAAACCATCATAGATCTTATCAAGATTACATCGTTATAACAAAATATTTCCTCAAGATTAAGCTATAAAAATTATGATCTTTTGACATCAAGTAATCATCAATGAGAATCAAAGTCATCGTATCCAAAGAAGAAAGTGATCAAGTACCAATCATCGACTGATACACCCAAGCATACAGAACCTCTCACAACATGGTCGAAATGTTAGATTAGTAGTTATTACAGGCAAAACTTAAGAATGACAAAACTAAACCCAATAGTCCTCACATTCAATCAGACATAGACAAAACATGTTACCAAGGATGAGATAAATCTTAACTCTATCGAATAACTGTAAATTTTCATGGTATCTCTCCTATGAATTTTTATGAGCAAAGTTATGTGTTTTGAGTCACTAGAATACTTCAACTATCCATAATAACATAAGATCTTCCATAACTGGAATAAACAAGTCTAAGAAAGCATGTCAACCTACCAGGATGACAATCACGGAATTGTACACCCGACCCACTACTAGGGACTCACCCATGTAAGCAAAATCATTCACGAATGTAGAAAGTGAATCATACTCTAAACCATACCCAAAATAAAGTAGTAGGTAACATAAGAATGTACATGACCAATGTATAACTCTTTTTGCGTAGTGTCCATATCAAATATTTTTGTTCATCTGACTCTATCTCTTTGATTTTCTAGCTACACACAATCAACAATTTTGTCACTCTTACAATTTCACACATACTTTCTTTATCAAACACCTTTATTCAATGAAGTCAATACTCTTAATACTAAGAAAATATCATAACCACATCGATCATCTACGTGACTTTCAAACCATCATTGGTAGCAAAGTATTCTTATCAAATTCAAATTTAAACTATGTTGATTTCTATTTCTATTTAAGCATTTCATGACAAATATGAGTCCTAAATAAGCTAATAGAACTAATTTCAAATTTCGTAGTACCTTTCCGTCGATATAAAACTATTAAATTACGCTCAAAGTCAACTCCTCACCACTCAAACATACCATGCTTTAGCTATCATTCTAAACCATCAAATACCTCATGCCAAGTCTTACACACTTTTTTGTATTTTATGAACCCATAACTCTATCCATCATTAAATATCAATGTAACGCATCTTAACATTCTATATAGTCCCATCAATAAAGTAGTATTAACCTAAATCTATATTATTAATAAGCAAGTAAAATTTTATCTTACCTTGATTTCTAAGGTAATTTTCCCCGCTCATTAAAAATAATCTCACTGGAAATTAACCCATTAGTACTGGGAGACAAACTTGCCTCCAACAATCCAACATCACTATCCATTTTATATTCATATCAAACCTTAATTATATAATAATTATAATAAAACTACAACCCCTGCAACCTCATCCTTTCCAATATCTCGTCTAATTCTAATATTATAATAATAATCATAATGCCTCGAATCAATATTAGCAAGTATTGTTGACCAATTTCATTCTCACATGAAACTCCAGCAAATTATACTTGACAATTACATACACACATAATCCTAGGATTTCATCCTTTTACTCCAATATAATGATGATAATAACAATAATAAATTCATATCAATATACCAAAACTTGAATCATATTATAATAACTAAAGGAAATAACAAAGGATGACCCTAAATCGGTGGCATACTACAGAACAATAGTTGACGACTACTTTTACTGTTTTTGATGACTATTTAAATCAATAAACACAATTATCATAACACTAAAATTAATGTCTCCCCGAACTCCAAACCCAAACCGTAACTGTTCACTTTCAGTTCTTATCTAACAATTTGGTAATTTATTACGTACAGACCTTGTCCCTCAACTTCAACCTAACTCTAACCTTTTTTCCACCTATAACACATGCAAAAGCCTAATATCAACTGTAATCCGTTATAATTCACGTGAAGTAATAGAAGAATTTGATATTAATTACCTGGATATCCATCTTCTTGACAGATGCCGAATGTATTGCTTTCTTGCCTCAAACCCTTACCATTTATGTAGAATATTTACTCCTAGAAAGTCTGTACCAAACTAGTTTACACTTCACAGTCATCAAAACTCATAGGAAAAATAAATACAACTTTCAACTACACTTCGCTCGAAATTACACTTTTAGTTCTTGCAATTAGAGAAAATATTCCTGCTCACACCTATTTCTGAAGGCTACACATCCCACAAATTTTATTTTATTTTAATTATGACTCTAGCTCCTTTAAATTCTATTCGAGTGGTGCCCCAACACTCCAAAAACTTGCCATACAAATACTTTACTCACTTATTAGCAAAAATTAAAAATCTTAGATGTTCACAAGTCTTTATTACCATACAAATTTTATTTTACCAACAAATCCTTATTATACAATTTCATCCCAATCACAATCCCTCATGAACTCTTTTTATCATCATGCTCAGTTAGCGCTTGTCATCACCATGAAGTAAACCTGTTTCTCGACCTGACAGCTTAGGCTCAGGTATACCAATCAAATTCAAAAGACTAACCCAATTTTATATGCACTTTATTGCTAAAATCTTCAATTTATTTCACCTTAAGTATACTCACGAGGAAGTTTTTTTCCTGTATGTGTTTCATTCTAGTATCAATCTACCCTTTGAACCTTAAGATAAAATCACCACATGAAGAAATCCTTATTGTACAGTTTCACAATCCCTCATGAACTCTTTTTATCATCATGCTCAGTTAGCGCTTGTCATCACCATGAAGTAAACCTGTTTCTCGACCTGACACCTTAGGCACAGGTATATCAATCAAATTCAAAAGACTAACCCAATTTTATATGCACTTTCTTGCTAAAATCTTCAATTTATTTCACCTTAAGTATACTCACGAGGAAGTTATTTTTCCTGTATGTGATTCATTCGAGTATCAATCTATCCTTTGAACCTTAAGATAAAATCACCACTTCTCATTCAGAATCCTCAGATACACTTTTCAACCTAAATGCACTAACATCCTACCGAATATCCACCACTAAATTCTTCCGTAATATAATGCTTAACCCATGAGTCCATAGTTTAATTAGTTTCTCAAATATGAATGCAACCCCGAATATTATTATCTAATAATGTCATCCCACCATTAACTCCTTAAGTAATTAGTATTCATACTTGACAATCAATGTATTCGTTTTCACATAACACCAGCACTTCACCGTGAAAGGTCGTTAAGTTCATCACCACACCATTTTTATCGAGAAGATAGTATCAAATAGCACACACATTTCTACCTATTGAATGTTTGTAAAGAAATATCAAATATGTTCTCTTTAGCCCCAACGATTGGATTTACTTCTTAGATCAAGTTCATAACAAAAGTAATACACTTCATAACTGTAACCAAGTAAGCATTGATGACCCTATCTGATATACCCACAATCTATGAAGTCATAGTAGATATTCTAACCTAAATTGGTGAAACATAATTTCATCATTGTCTAAACAATCCATACATGCTATGAAAACTCTACTAACTACATTTTCTAAAGTAAAGATATTCATTTTGTAATTGTCCCTTACGAACCTTCTTGCATGTTGTCACATGTCTAAATAAAGTACGAAATTTGACCTCATAGGTTGCAACACATATCTCCATTTCTCTAAATTCAAGAAACCATCTCTTATACAATAGCTCAAAGTTTGGGAATATAATTAGATGAAGAAGTTAGAAAATGCTACCTTAATAGGTAGTGCCTTAGGTAATCGGCACTCGACATGAGACTACCACCACATTTGACGTCTCCCTCGAACTAGTATGCCACAAACTCACTAAGTGTCTCCACTAAATTCATTTTATGAAGCATGTCAAAAAAATTAACAATCAAAGAAAAAGAATCTTCATAATTCAATACTCATAAAGATCAAGGGTTTTAACTTTATGAACTTTATAACAAAATCATGTGGATCACTAGTCAGTACAGGCCCTGTAGTCATTCGAGAAAATACAACTATTGTCAAGGACACATTTTTTTAATGTTCTTGTTTCAACTATAATACTTCAGTACTAACCATATGTGAAGTATGAAGAAGTTCAAACACGAATTCGTATCACCTAGAGACCAATTGGATTGAAGTAGTAGCACGAAAGAAACAAAGAGATAAGGAAAGAAGTTTTTCTAAATTACTATAGACTCTTGAAGAAAGTAAAGGCATCATTTTACCGTTCAACAAGACTCTATTAGACTAGTCCTTCTAAGATGAGATCGCCGAACCTAACGCTCTGATACAACGTTTGTCACGACCCAAAAGAGTCGTGAGTGACACCCACACTTAACTTCCTGGGTGGGTGAACCAATAAATTCAACCTTAAATTATATTTAATGTCAACTTTCATAATACAAATAACAATGCGGAAGCTTAAATTTATTTATGTATGAAACACAAATTTACTAAAGTCTATACACTATGTTTCCTAAAACGTTGAAGTCATCATATCAAGGACATCTAATATCCAAATACTAAGTCTAAAAGTATTAAAGACACCGAAATGAATAAAATAAAGTTATTTGTGTCCAAAAACTAAGGACATCGGGTCATGACCGAGAGAATCCAACACAAGCTCGAACGAATGGCTCACCATTGAACCTAAGATAATGAGGCTAGATAGAGTTGAGAGAGAGTCAAAGTCGCTTGTACACTTGCTGCACTTCATTAAAGGAAACAAAGAAAAATACAAGTAGGAATCACTATGGGGCAACATGTACTGAGTAGTATAATCGGCCAACTAAAAATAGTAACTAATATGCAATAAATAATTACATAAAATAAACTATAGCACTTAGTAGGTGATAATCAACAAACAACATGAACAAGTGACAACTAAAGCAAATATATAATCAGTCACAATATCAAACATACACACGAGGACTCATGCCTCCACACCACGCTCATTTGGGAAATGAGTTCTTTGAGATTAAGTACATTAAGTTAATTGAATGCAGTGTGTGTACAAATGACTTTGACTCGCTCTTAACTCTAGCTAGTTTCACTGTCTCAGGTTCAATGGTGAGCCATTCGTTCGAGCTTGTGTTTGATTCTCCCAGTCATGAGTTTTTAGACAAAAATTACTTTATTTCATTTATTTTGGTGTCTTTTTTACTCTTAGACTTAGTATTTGGAGATGAGATGTCCTTGATGTGATGACATTCATGTTATGGGAAACAATAGTTAATAGAATTTAGTAAATTTGTGTTTTATACATAAATAAGACATAATCTTTTGTGTTGTTATTTGTATTCTTCAAGTTGAACAATTAATATGAGTTAAGGTTGAATTCGTTGGTTCACCCACCTCGGAAGTTAAGTGTGGGTACCACTGACGACTCATTTTGTGTTGTGACAGTAATTCCCCAAAAAAGAACATCTTTCAATATTTAGTAAAAATTTAACTTCACATTTCTTGTTTTACTTTATATCCATAAAGTTTCAATAGCTTAGTTTTTACCACAAGTTTCAAAATTCCTTCTGTTTCTCTATTAATCAAACTTTTTTTCTATGGTCATCTATTAAAACATATCCACCTGAGTTCAACTCATGGCTTTTATATTGTTTTGTGTAATTATGTTTTTTGGATTTTTCCTCTTCTAGAATTTGTTCTTCAGTTTGACACGATACTCAATTGCTGCCACATGTTATGGAAAAAGATTCTAAAATCAGATAAAACAATTAAATATGTGGAAGTTATCACGACTAAATCCATCTAGCGCATGATAAAAAGCTTAGAGGCTCCTCCAATGCAATCTGTTAAAAATAAATGTGTGAACGATGCTCAGAACAAATATCAATGCTACAACATCAAAGGTAAAAATTGTTAGAATTAATGCATCAATGTTTAGTCTTCCAAAATTATATCTTAGTTATTCAAGAAGTCTCTTTAGAATTTCGTAGTACATTTATCTAGTAAATTGTGATACATGTATTTAGTTATTTGTCCAAGACTTTTTGTTTCCTATTTTGAGTAGTATAAATTGTGATGTAGTTTATTGTAATAGTCTCAATTGACCTTAAGTAGCCAATAATAAACTTGAGCATTTTCTAAAGATATTATTTTTCCTTTCATATTTCCTACAAATTGGTATCAAGAGCAGGTTTTCATTCTAAATCTGGGGTTAGGTAAACAAAAAAATATGGCATCCAAAACAAATGAAGGTGCTGATTCTTCGGTTATTCTTACTCAATTTTTTGATGGAAGGGATTTTTAATACTGGAAGATAAGAATGAGAAGACATTTGAAAGCTAAAGGTTGGTGGACTACTGTTGCAAATGGATTTGAAGAGCCAGACAATGATGGCGATCTTACAGTAGAAGAGTGAAAAATCTTGAGGCTAAGTATCGTCAAAATTCAAAAGCCTTGAGCAAAATCCAAATGGGAGTCTCAAGAGCATATTTTGCAAAAATTGCTACTTGTGTGACTGCAAAGGAAGCTTGAGATTTTTTGGAAACTGAGGTGTATGGTGACGAAAAGGTACGCACTATAAATCTTCAAACTCTTAGAAGAGAGTTTCAATATTTAAAGATGATAGAATCTGAAAAAATTGATGAATATTTCACAAGAGTCATGAATATTGTTAATGAAATGAGAAATCATAGTGATACAATTCTGACCAACAAGTTATGGAATAGATTCTAATTAGTGTCACAGAAAAGTATGAATACATCGTTGCTATCACTGAGGAGACGAAAGATCTTTCTAAGCTTTCCATCAAACGGCTGGTTGGATCATTTCGTGCACATGAGAAGTGAATATTTTTTTTTGAAGATCAACCCAAAGAGATGACTTTCCAGTCTAAAACAAATGAGAATTCTAAAAATTTCTCAAAAAATCATCAGAGGAAAAATCACAAGCCAAAAAAAGAAGCAAGATCATGATGGTTCTTCCAAGAAGGTTGAAGAAAAAGGTGAGAAAAACTCTAGCCTTTTTTGTAAAGTTTGCAAAAAGACTAATCACAATACAGAAAAATATTGGCACAAAGGCAAGTCCCAATGTTACTTTTGTAAAAAGTTTGGCCACATTGAAAAGGATTGTTCGCACAAGAAATGGGAGCAAACAATTTTTTGTGAAAAACATGATGAAGAAAGGGAAGAAAATCGTTTCTTTGCTTCTAAATCTGATACTTCAACAAAAAGCATGAATGATATGTTGATAGTGGTTGTAGTAATCACATGACTGGAGATGAAAAGGCTTTCCTCTCAATTAATAATAGCATCACTACTAAAGTGAAGATGGGGAGTGGAGACTTAGTAGATGCGAAAGGTAAAGGTACTATTTCTATCAACATGAAAGGATGCGGTAAGCAAATTTATGATGTTCTTTATGTTCCTAACTTGGAAGAAAATTTTCTTAGTGATGGTCAACTCATGGAAAATGGTTATTCTCCCGTGTTTAGAGATAATTATTGCAAGATTTATGATAAAATTGAGCCAAATCAAGTCATTGTTGAAGTAAAGATGATAAAAGAAACTTCCTTTGCAATTTCATTACAATGCACTAAAAAATGTAATTGTAGATGATTCATGACTTTGGCACAAAAGATTTTGTCACTTGAATTTTCATGGTTTAAATCTTCTCAAGCAAAAGGACATGGTGCAAGGCCTTCCTGAGATACATACTGAGGTGGATACATGTGATAGTTGTATAATGAGAAGCAACACAAGAAGTCTTTTCCAAAAGGGGTGTCTTGGAGAGCAAGTGTATTTTTGGAACTAATTCATACCGACATTTGTGGACCAATGAAGACTCCATCTCTTGGAAGTCAAAGGTATTTTCTAATCTTTATTGATGATTTCTCAAGAATGACATGGGTTTTTTTCTTGAAAGAAAAGTTAGAAGCATTTGATACATTCAAGAAATTTAAAGACCTTATTGAGAAGCAAAAAGGTTGCAGCATCAAACCTATTCGCAGTGATTGAGGAGGTGAGTATACAAGTCGAGAATTTGAAGAATATTGCAAAAATGAAGGCATTTAGAAGCAACTTACAACAGGGTATACTCCTAAAAGAAATGGTGTATCTGAAATAAGAAATAGAACAATCGTTGAAATGTCCAGAACTATGATGAATAAGAAAGGGCTGCAAAAATATTTTTGGGCAGCAACAGCGTATACATCAGTTCACAGCCTTAACAAGTGTCCAACACAGACACTGAAGGACAAGACATTAGTTGAAGCTTGGAGTGGAATTAAACCTTTTGTAAGTCATTTTAAAATTTTTGGGTGTATTTGTTATGCTCAAGTACTTGCTTAGAAAAGAACAAAATTGCATGAAAAAAGTCAAAAATGTGTCTTTCTTGGTTATAGTGATGTGACAAAAGGATATCGGCTTGTCGATGTCAAAACTAACAAACTTGTTGTTAGTAGAGATGTCATTTTTGATGAAAAATAATATGGAATTGGGAGGATAAAAAGATAGAGAATACTGCTATCACATCTTCAAATCAAGAAGAGGATGAGAAAGATGAAGATGTCTCTCAAGGGGGAGAAATCCTAGATTCAAATAATGAAGAACCGCCTCCAAGAGGAACAAAAATGTTGAGTAACATTTATCAAAGATCTAATTTTATCGGTGTTGAGCTAGAAAATTATGAAGAAGCAATAAATCATGATTTTTGGAAGAAATCCATGGAAGAAGAAATTCGAATAATCGAAAAAACTAATACTTGGGAGCTTTTGGCTATTCCTTGAGAAAGAGAAGTTGTAAGTCTAAAATGAAATTACAAAATCAAACTCAACCAGGAAAGAGATATTCGAAAGCACAAAGCAAGGTTGGTTGCTAGAGGCTTCACGCAAAAACCAGGTATTGATTTTTATGAAACTTTCTCTTCAGTTGCTCGTCTTGATACAATTAGAACTGTAATTGTTGTTGCTGCACAAAAGAAATGGAAGATATTTCAACTTGATGTTAAATCAACATTTCTGAATGGAAAACTTGATGAAGTGATTTATGTTGAGCAACCCCAAGGATTTTTTGTTCAAGGGGGAGAAGAAAAGGTGTATAGACAAAAAAAGCTCTTTACGGGCTGAAGCAAGCTCCAAGAGCCCAGTACATTGAAATTGATACATACTTTCTGAAAAATAATTTTCAGAGAAGTAAATGTGAAGCCACTTTTGATGTGAAGAAAGATCATGGCAGCATTATCATTGTTTGTCTCTATGTGTATGATTTGCTCTTTACAACAAATGATGTAAAAATGATGCAAAATTTCAAACAAGATACGATGCAAGCTTATGAAATGAGTGATCTTGGATTGCTAAATTATTTCTTGGGCATCATAGTTTCTCAAGTGAAAGAAGGAATTTTAATTTTTCAAAAGAAGCATACTAAGAGTATTCTAAAAAAAATTAAAAATGATGGATTGCAGGTCTTTGGCAATATTATTAGTTGCAAATAAGAAGTTTAGAAAAGATGATGGGGAAAAGAAAGTTAAAGCTAACATTTTAGGAGTTTGATTGGAAGTTTGCTATATCTTACTTCAATAAGGCCAGATATTATGTTTGCTGCTAGTTTATTATCCAGCTTCATGCAAGAACATAACTAAGTGAATTTCGGAGCAGCAAAGCGTGTTGTACACTACATACAAAGAATAATAAATTATGGGATAATGTACAAATTTCGTGGAAATTTGAACTTAATTGGTTATTATGATAGTGATTGGGATAGAAGTATAGATTACATCATGAGCACTTCTGGTTATGCTTTCTTATTTGGATCAAGCATTTATTTTTGGTTATCAAAAAAACAAAGTGTTGTTTCTCAATCCGTTGCCGAAGTAGAATATGTTTCAGCATCCAAGGCTACTTCTCAAGCTATTTGGCTTAGGAGAATATTAAGACATTGGTGAAAAATAAAAAAAAAGGGACAGTTCCGTATAGTGATAACAAATCCGCAATTGCAATTTCCAAGAATCCAGTCAGCCATGAAAGATCAATGCATTTTTTCATCAAGTATCATTTTATATGAGAAGCACAAGAGAAAGGTGAAATTCAGTTGCATTATTGTCAGACAGGAGAACAACTTGCTGACATCTTCACCAAAGCACTTCCTAGTGAAAAATTTTGCTATATTCAAGAACACATTGGACTTATCAAGAAAATACATTAAGTGGGAGTGTTGGAATTAATACATCAATTTTTCGTCTTCCAAAATTGTCTCTTAGTTTTTCAAGAAGTCTCTTTAGAATTTCGTAGTACATGCATCTAGTAAATTGTGATACATGTATTTAGTTATTTGTGCAAGAATTTTTGTTTTGTATTTTGAGTAGTATAAAAAGTGATGTACTTGATGATTGTAATCATCTCAAGTGGCCTTAAGTAGCCTATAATAAACTTGATCATTTTCTAAAGATATTATTTTTCCTTTCTTATTTCCTACAAGAATATCTGAGTCAATGGATACCACAACCGCAAGGTTAGCATAACAAATTGACCGGGTTGTAGAACTGAGGTAATTGGAATCAAGGTTAATAGGGAAACAAATATAAGTTCGGAAATAAAAGTGAAAACTTGTACATATCTTCTAGATGGAAGATATGTAACTCACCATAGTGGTGAATGAAGCTTGAGAGTGTAAGAGAGGAAATATGCAAAAGTTAGCACCATATTTGAGATGATCAGCCCTCATACTGCCTCTATCCACAAACATGAAATGCAAATTACAGATATCATAAAAGAGTGTAACCCCCTCACAGGGCAACTTTAAAGAAACACTATTGAGTAACTATCACATTTCACAGAAATCATCAGTTGGAGCAGAAGGTTTCTCCCAAAAGAAGTAGAAAAAGTTTATCGTTGTTGAAAAAACTATAGTTATGATTACCAAGAAAAAGGAAGCCCACAAAGAAGAGATAAAATTCACTCGGTGGGTTTTCTCTATTGCTTATTTAGATGAAGTAAAAAATAAGGACATTTTGGACCTTTCACCATTGGCAAGCATGAGTTTGCTAGTGTCTAATGTGATAATAGGGATAACATCTACATGATTGCTTTTGCTATTGATAAACTTTCTAGTCGATTTAAGACATAGTTCTATAATTTTTAGTGATACTGTATGACATTAAAAATCGTATTTCTATAAATACGATATAAGGGATGATCTTCTTGTTCTTTTTTTCCAGTAGATTCAATATAAAGACTATATTTTTGGAAGATTTTCTCTTTTTAAGGTAAGTATTTTATAGGCGAAGTAGTATTGGAATGATTTGGATCACACATGGTTCTCTTCGCCGTTATGATTTTGTATTAATTCCCCCCCCCCCACCCCCATTCTTCCTGTTTTGCCGGAACCTCAACAAGTTGTGCTTTAACAAAAATAAATAAAATGGATGATGACATGACAGTACAACTAGGTTGTGGGATTCACAAGTTTCCACAGGACAACATTAAGACTATTACTTATCAGCAACAGTTGAATGAAGTGTTTTAGTTACCTACATTAATGCAGAATACATTAAATGAGAGGACATAAAGATCAAATACCTGTCGAGGGAACATGTAGTGCATTTCCTCCCCTCTATATCATAGATAAAATTTCAATCAATGTACCAAAAATTAATCACTAGATAATTAGTCCATTATTAGCATTCGAGAAAAGTACTTAATTATGTAAACTTTCACAACACTTCTCTCAAATATGGATGATGATTTTCAATTTAATCATAATTTGTTTATCTTTGGACTGTTTTGTGAGTGGAGTTTTCGGTCCTTCCCTTAATTCTTACAAGGAAGAAACCACAGGGATGGACTAGAGACTATTTCTGGAACAGTCTAGAGAAAAAAAAATCATGATTAGATTGAAAATACACATCTGTTGTTTGATAAAAGTGTCCATGAAGTTTATGAAATGAAGTGTTTTTCTATTATGTTAATAATGGACTAACTATTTTATAATATTATCCTTTGTACACTACTCAAAACATTATTAATGATTTAGAATGGAGGAAGTAACTACATGTCTATTGTCAACATATTTCATCTTTGTTTACTCTCTTGTAATGTAGTTTGTAGGTAATATTGATAACTAAAATTGTTCATCCAATTCCTACCGATATGAAACCATTTTAAAGCCATCCTTTGGGAACTTGTGAATCTCACAACCATGTTGTTCAATTATTTTATCATTCTATTCATCGGATCTATCTATTTGTGTTGTACGCCCATGATTTCATTTTTAGTGAAAATATATAGAGTTACTAGAAAAGCAAGAAGAAGGGAGAAAAATAATTGCAAAACCGTAACTACTGAGAGAGAACTACATGTTACTCAAATCATTCCAATATTAATTTACTTATAAATTATTTACCCTACAAAAGAAAAATTCTTCCAAAAATTCATTATTTACAATGAATTTAGTTGAAACAAGAGAAGATCACCTTTGAAGTATATATATAGACATATGATTTATTAAATAATGAAATATCTCTGAGCATGGTTAATTTTTCATCTTCCTTCTTTAAGACCATTGAATCTGTCAACATATTGAAATAATTTGTTAGTACAATATCCTAGTGTAAGACAATAGTAAAATATACACATCGTCATATTATATCATATCATATCATATATTACTAAAATTTAGAAACTAAAAAGATAAAAAAAATGGATTACCATTTTATCCCTTGGCTAATTTAGAAATCTAATTCAATAATATTAAATAATAATATTTCAATTATTTGTTTGAAATGTAATTTATTTATTAGAAATATATTGAAAAAATTAATAATTAAAATGTAAGTTAAAATGTATTGTTACTTAATTTACTAATTAAATTAGCTAGGAAGATGAAAGGCTTACTGGTCAATTAATTGTATGTTGTAACAATGAAATTAAATCATGATATGTGTATATATATACACACACACTTGCTATTCATAATTAACATCCAAGTTAGCTTAAATGTTTTTTCTTTTAATATTACTACATTATGCATATGATTTTTTGATAGAACACATACAATATTTTTAGGAAGAAAGAGGACTACTAGCAATTTATTTCTATTTGCAACCTTCATTTATCTTCATAAATATTACTATTTGTGTATCACTTACGTGCATGCCTCTTCGTCATAAATATATTTAGGAGAATTGAAAAATCTTTTTCAAATTATAAGGATGTAGACTTATTAATTAGGACTAATAAATACATGAAAGAAATGATTCAAATAAAGCAAATTAGAAAAGCGAGTTTAATTAGCTATTAGAATCTATTACAATAGCTCTTCTTCTAGTTGCCAATATTTTAAATGTACTTTTAGTAATTGTTTGTAGTTTGTTTAAACAAAGAATTAATATCTCATTATTTTTATTTTTTATTATTAGAAACTATTTTTTATTTTTAAAATGTTTAACTTCATAATAAAAAATTAAAAGAACATTCTGGACTGCAGGAATTATTACTTCTAACACAAATTTCAATTTGGAAAAAATATTAAGGTATATAACATAGTATTTTGAATTTCTATAATAAAAAGTAAATTTTGAGGTCAATCTACAAAATATTCACCTAAAGAGGTACACTTGAATATTCTTTTCAAAATTCATCTCGTCAAAAACATTGTAACAACCTAAAATGAACTAAGGTTAACTAGATCTTTGTGAATGTTTCTTGAGTTAATTTTATTTTAAAATGAGTTATAATGATGTCCTTAGGCTGTCTGTGAAGTTTTGTTAAGTTTGGAGGTTAAACGTCCAAGAACGTCCATGACTTTTGGAAGGCGTGCCTTAGAAAGTGCTTGTGTGTCCTCATGTGTTTGAGTGAGTTTTACGTGTTCATTTTATTTGATATTAGTATGAGATGTTCCTAAGATCTAGACGAATATGCTCAGGGGTTTAACGTCCGGATATGACCCTACTTAGGACCCATGAGGGGTCCTAGAAGAGGACCCCATTCCTTTGGCTAGAAGCTGCCAAGCAGTGACCAACAACGGCCACAAGGGACGGTCCGTTTGTCAACAAATGGTCCGTCCACGTTAGGCGTCGAATGGACCTACAAGGCAATCAATACTTCTTAAAAATAGAAGTTAATTCCCAATGGACGAACCCCCACCAACGGGGCATCGATTGGGAAACGGTCCATTCGTGGGATTCGTTTGTGTTGTCTGCTAAAGCTGCTAAAAAGCTTGGCTTGGGGTGTTTGGTAAATTTACCACAAGTCTTTTAGGAACCTTTAGTGATATTCTTAAGGTCTTTTAGGTATATTAAGGTGTTTCAAACCCCATGACCTAATTTTAGACTTCATTTCCTAATACCCAAAACTTTCTGTCAAGAAAGTCTCTCTCTAAAACTCCATAGAAGATAGAAGTCAAGAAGGAACTAGAAGGGATGTTGGTAGACGTTTCTTCATAAAAAATCAGTAGGGTTTCTTCTATTTGAGATATGTGAGTCATCCTTAAACTCTTTTCCATTTATGGAGTCCTTTCTAAAATATTTCAAAAAGGGTTTCCAGCCGTAACTTCTTCCATTTTTAACTCCAAATATGGGTCTTTCATGAAAACGTTTTAAATGATTCAAATATGATGTTTCTAGGGTTTTTGAGCTTTTTCTCCTCTCTTGCTTCTAATTTTGTAAGTTTGGATTTAATGATTTGACTTAGATTTGTTTTAATTATGTTTCTAGTATTAAACTGACTAAAATATGATAATTTAGAGTCAAAACGACATAATTTAAGTTTTAAACGAAGTAGAAAAAGGACCAAAAGACCCCTAGGAAAGTTGCTGTCAGACTAAATGACGGCCACAACTGATGGTCCATCGTTTGACCAACGCCTCACCGTAGGTTCTGTCGATTTGGTATATTCGACAGGCCTTTACTAAAATGGACATAACATTTTACTAGGACGTCTGATTTTAGAAAGGTTGGTATCTATGAAAATCTAATTTAATTATCTATCTACGGGTAGGTCATAGGACACTTTATTCATTTTTTCTAAGATTTATGACCATTTGAAGTTGACCCCACTGCATTTCTCCTTAACTGCCTGCAAATTTTCCACCTACGGACCATGCTGGTCATCCGTAGCTCTTATCAGAAGGGAGTGAAGGTAGTCTTGATCGACGATCACGGATTATGGACCGTTGTCTTACCTATGGACCGTAAGTCCATTGTTCTTCCAAGACTTAACCAATATTTTTGAGGAGTCTTGATCGACGTTCACTGACTACGGACCGTCGTCTGACTACGAACCATAAGTCCGTCCTTCGTCCAAGACTTAACTAATATTTCGGGGCTGAAATTTTTTTGAGTTTCTGATCCCATCTATGGTTGTACAGGACGCACCGTGGTTCAGGCTAAGGACCATCTATGCCACCGTTTGTTGCAACATCAGATTTTTTGTTGTAAAGCTGGTTTTGGTCTGTTTTGGCTATTGGGTGTTACAGTACAAGCCCTTAGTGCAACTCCATGGAAAAATTGTGGAACAAATAGTTATTCCTAATAAGCGTTAAAGATAGAAAAGGTAAAGTAGTAAATATTAGTCTTTAAATGTTCATCTAGACTAGATCATAATTTTTCAACAATGTAGCTAGTCCACATGTCAACTCTCTTTATTAATAAACCTTTTTTTCATATAAAAAAGTTTGTAGACATAATGATTTGTCAATAAGACGAAACATTAATAATTTATTTATTACCCAAGATACCAATTAATTTTTTCAGTTCACTAATTACATTTAAAGTTTTACACTATTTTGTCATAGTAAAAATAATTTACTATCACAATTATGTTACTATCATCAACAAAAAGGATTAAGTGTACACCAACAAGTGTACATCATTCGACTTTCAAATGTTGTTAAAATATTGTTGGAATTGTTCAATCACAAGTGAAAAACATTGAAGCGTAATTGGAAATTAAAAGTTTGGATAGATGTGATTAAACTTGTATTAAGCAGTTGACGTATTAGTCCAAAAACATAAAAGTTGATGTATTGCTAAATGACTAAAATACCTTACATATTTTTTAAAAATATTTATATAAAAAATAATTCTTTAAACGAAAAAAGGGACACCCAATACAAATTAGTTAAAGAAAAATATATATATTAAAAATTTGAATACAATTTTGTTTCTATAATAATCCATATATTTTAAATTATCTAATTGACCATTAAATAATAATTTTTAATCATTCATTGAATACAAATATCACAAATTAAATTTTACCACATTTTGTTTCCTTCATTTATCAACAATATTATGTCCTTGTAAGCATTATCAAACTCTTTATTTTTCTTCATTTATCGATTAAATCGGATAATCAATTCATACAAAATTCTACTTATTATGTAATATTTTATAAATACATCAAGAATATGTCCAAACCTCACCATTAAATATTTCATTGAAGATAAACAATAATAAACTCAACTTTAATTAGATATGAAATTAATATAATTTCCTTGGGAGTTTCTCTAACCAACAACCACCACTATGAGCCTAAGTGGTGATACGGCGTCTTGTCCTCATTGTCAAAACTGTCCTATACCTTTCCATCGATATAAGACCTTAATTAGCTTAGTCGATCCACTAGATTACCTTACATGATCATCTAAAAAGAATGAACCATCAATTTTTATGATGGCTTCATGGTTTACATGGACAGTTGAATTAATATTAATTCTCACCCCCACATCAGTACCCAATACTACTTCCGATAAATACTTTAACTAATACTTTTAATAATATTTCCTTCCTTTGGTTTGACATAAATTTACTAAACCCTTTAGCTTTAAAAAGCTCCTTATAGAATCAATGTTTCCCTTTTAGTTCAAAACTCTCTTGGAACTATTAGTTTACCTTTTTAACTTAAATGTGAAACATTTATAAACCTTTAGGGAATACTTAGTTCCCTTATAACTTTAGAGAAATGAAATTAATTCTTGCTCTTTACATAACTTGAAACTTTAACTCTTGGGGAATACTGAGTTCCCTAATAGCTTTTGAGAATCTAACTCAAATCTTTTCTCTTTGATCGACATGTAACTTGAGCATTAAAAAAAAGTAGAGATGATTATCTAACACTCTTTGAAAACTTGAAAAAACTCACTTTGACTTGCTTCTTAACTTTTAAACATGAATTTTAACTTTTTTTACTTTGTACTTAGGTTCCCTTTAATTGGATTATGAATTCAAGGATCATCATCTCATGTTTATGATGATTTAGTAATATTTAGATATACTTTAGAGTGTTAGAATCAACGAGGAATTATAGGTACATCACTTAGGAACTAGCAAGAAAAGATAGGGAAAGAACGGGGTCTCCAGGGGGTCTTGGCGCTTTGAGGGGCGCGGCGTGCCAGGTCTTGTTAGAGGGGCTCTGGCAGGCGCGGCGCCCCAAGGGCTATCGACGGAACCTTTGATTTTTCTTCTCCATTTTTCATCTCTAAACCTACTAAACTTCCATGGGTCCCACCCCAAACACATATGATCCCTAAATACGCTATAATCCAGTAGATCATACCCCAAAACATACCGAAAACATGAATCAAACTTTCTAGAGACCAACTACAATTCAACTCACAATAACTTCAAAACTTTTCATCAAGAACTTAAATATTTTTATTCAAATAAAATATAAGTTGGTTTATTGAATCATTTGGGGTATGGGTGAAAGGACCAAATGCCGAATGATCTCATATACCTCGATAGGGATAACCCCCAACGATCTTGACGTTTCTTGGACAATTTTTTGATCTTTCTCTTCTTTTCTCTTTTCTTCCAAGCCCTAAGCATTCTTAATTTTTATAAAACATATTTGGGACTTTGTATTTACCTCTAAATAACTCTTAAATAAATTAGGCAAAGGGTTTAAAGACAACTTTGCCTTACTAAAATTCAGATTGGAGTTTATTTAGTCTAACAACCCCACTTCTGAAAGACATATCTCCCTCATACGACATTGGATTTGTGGAAACTCGGTGGAGTTAGAATGATCTTCCAAGTGATTTCCATGCATATAAATAACTCATCCAAACTCCTCCTAAGATGGAAGTTAGGCCGTTTGAAAATGACCAAAACTCACCTCTGAAAGATTGAAATTTTCTAGATTTCGCAATTTATTTCTGAAAATTCGATTTCTTAGATTATTCAAGTTACGAGATGATGCACTCACCTTTCTTTGATTGTTTGATGAAGAACAATGGGTAAATTAGTATCTAAGGTAACGATCCATTTGATTGTTTTGAATACTAGAGCTTCTTATTTCATAAAGAATTTTTGATAGATTTTAAATGGATATTTTGGACTATTCGTAATTATATTGTTAAATTAGTGGGATAGTTTTGATAATTTATTTAGTTTGTGGTAACATTAAAAGTATCAGGGGTTACTTTTATCACTTATTTTATTAGTCTTTTAATAACTAGGGTAGTAAATAATCTATAAAAGAAAAGAAAAGAAAAGAGGGGAAGAGGAAAACAAAGAAAGGACGACGTGGAGCAATAACTGAATTGAATAATGGTTTCCTTCAGGCAAATCTTAAAGTAGCCGCACTATTTTTCTACAAATTTTAAATGTTGAGTAAGGTCTTATACCATTTCAAATACTACTTAGTGTCATGTTATGCGAGAATATATAATAACAAAATTTAAAGTCTAAGGGAATAATTAATGATAAGAAATTACTAGAACATTATTGATATGCATTGAATGATATTGTAAACTTCTCTATGTACTTGATGATGTGATTGTTTGCTTAATTGTGTGGTTTGTGATTGGCCTGAAATCCTGAGACTGTGAGATTTATATGTTTAAACCTCTCTATAGAAGTGATGCCTTAAAGAAAGAAGTCTTGATCGAAGATTATCAATAAATTGAAAAGTTGTGATAGTTAATGATAAATTAATAATATTCTTGGATCAGAGTGTCACGTTCCTACATGGTATTCTTGGACCGGAATTTCACGTTCCGACAAAATATTTTTTTATCAAAATTTCACATTCTGACACGGTATTATTTGATCGTAGTGTCACGTTCTGTCAGGATATTCTTTGATCACAGTGTCAGGTTCCAGCACGATACTCTTGGATTGGAGTGTCACATTACGACATGTTACTCTTTGACCAGAGTATCACATTCCGACATGATATTCTTTGATCGGAGTGTCACATTCCGACATGGTACTCTTGGATTGGAGTGTCACTTTCTGACATGGTATTATTGGATCTGACTGTAACGTTCTGACATAATATAATTGGATCGGAGTGTCACATTCCGACACGGTAACATTAAGCAAAAATGTTATTTAATTAACTTAATATACTAAATCTCAAATAACCCATTACCCAAATAAGAGTGGTGTGGAGGCATGATGTCATGCCCGAAGCCTACACCTTCGGCGAGACTAGCGCTTGGTGACCATTGCTGCCCTCGAGGGAACCATTGCCCTGGCTTACTTAACACAGTGGAAGATAACAATCATACTTATAAGAATGAAAGAACTTAACTGAATTGAACATTATTATTATTATATGGAATATTTTAAAAGTTTAAACATCCAAACTGGCCAAAATGACAATCAAGTCTTTAACATAAGAATGAAAAGTAAAGACTATTGGCCTACTAAATATGTATGAATCCTCTAAAGTGATCGAGATGAATGTTTGAACAAACACCACAACTATCTTCTGGAATGCAAGGAGGCTCACCAATTGATTCTGTAGTGCTTAAACTGGATCAACATTGAGCTAGATGTTGATGCTCATTACCTGCGTCTCCATCATGATACGATGCACGTCAACTCGCATCAGTACATTAAATGTACGAGCATGCTAGTTTGGAAGCTTAAAAAAACATAGGCTTGAATAGGAGTAAAAAAGAACACTTACCTTGGCTCTGCTCGTCTAATGAATATATAACTCATTATGACTACTCATTTCATTATATAGTTGTTTAAATACATGTGCAATATAAAGAAAAGTTTTTTAAAACATGGTTTTAAACTGTCTATATGCAAAGATACCATTAACTGTATAATGTATTTAGAAATATGAAATAATCTGATGTAAACTCATAATCATAATAATAAAGAAAACATATTACGCTTCTTCTCAAAGTCTACTCATGCAATGCATGAATGGATAGCCATACCCCCATTCACACTAAGCAGAACCTCTTGAGGAACCATGCAACTATTACTATGGGGGTTTCTCTAACCAACAATCATCAGTGAATAGTAAAGTGATGATACATTGCCTCACGCTGCCAACGACCATCTTAAACCTGTCAAAGTATAGGACCTGATTTGCCTAATGGATCCACTAGTAACTACGATAAAGATTCATCTAAAATGCACGACCCTTTTCTAACCATGATGTCTACATGGTTGTCATGGAAACTTGAGTTAATCTGAAACTCGCATCCCCACATTAGTGCTCAATACAACTCCCAAAAATATACTAGCTCTTATGTTTTTAAAACATACTCATTTTGTGGTTTGAGATTAGTGCCCAAAAGAAAGCTCTAAAAGCGCTGTTGGAAATCATAGAATTCCTTCTTGGTTCATTTTATAAAGCTATAAGTCTTTTATAAAAAGTAGCCCGAGGGCTATTTTGAAAACTTAGCCTCCTTGTTTAAATGTGAAAACATTTCAAAATCTCTTTGCGGATACTTAGGCTCCCTATAATTTTGAAGGAAAGAACTTCTTCTTAACTCTTTAGTCTTTACTGTTATATGTCTTGAAACTTGAGTTTTGAAACGCCTCTTCATCAAAATGCTTAGTTTCCTTATATTTCATTATAGGATAAACTTCAACTCTTTAGGGAAATTCTTAGTTCCCTTATACTTCTTTGAAGGAATGACTTCAACTTTTACACTTTCTTTTATTCGAGACTTGATTCTTAAAATGAAGTTTAAACGTTTAAATAAGACTCTTGGAGCATTAAGAAACATTACTTTGTCTTACTTCTTAACATTTAGACTTAACTCTTAGCTTCTAAGATTTTGATCCTAACTTCGTTGAATAGGATTATGGATTCAAGTTTCATGATCTCATCTTTAGAGATGATTTCATGATGTTTAGAAATACCTTAGAGTGTTGGAAAAAACTAAGAAATGTGGGTACATCTCTTAGGAACTAGTACAAAAAAATGGGAATAAATAGGGTTAATCGGCGTCCTTGGCGCTCTGAGAGACGTGCAGCAAAGGACACCAAAATTTAGAGTCCATGGTTGGGTGCTCTGGATGGCTCGCCACCCCAAGACCCTAGGAACAAACACTGCCCTGTGGGGCTGTGGGAGCTGCGACGCCCCAAGGTTCTACAGACGCGCGTTTTGACTTTTCTTCTACATTTTCAACTCTAAACCTTCCAATCTTCCATGGATCTTCCCCAAAACACGGAGGATCACTAATATTCTCAATTCCCAACAATTTAGACTCGTAAAATAGTCCGAAAATATGAATCAAATGAACTACAATTTGCTACTACCCATTCAATCAAGAATTTGATAACTATTCATCAAAATAACAATGTTCATCATCCAATCTACTCTAACTTTACGAATGGAATCAAATTGTTGTGTGGGTGGAAGAACCCAACATAGAAATATCTCACATACTTATTTAGGGATCACCACCGACGATTTCCACAAGCCGAACTTCGACGATCTTGAACGTTCTTGCTTTCTTTTCTCCTTTCTCCTCTTTTCTCCTCTTTTTTTCTCTTCTCTCAAAACCCTAACTTGTTCTCTAAAAGTGTGAACTAAATAAAATCAGTTTACACCATAATTTATTGCCCAAAAAGAAAATAAAATAGTTGGAAATGGAAAAGACAACTTTGCCCTTTCCAAATCCTGATTGGACTATCCTTTATCCAACAACCAAACTTCTAAAAGACATATCTCACTCATACAAAATCAATATCATGAAAACTCGGCGGTTTTGGAAAGATATCTCCAAGGTCTTTCCAACCATATCAAGAAATACATATAACTCATCTCTATCGAGGAGTTATGACTGTTTGAAGTTGATCAAAAACTCACTTTTCTCCAACTTAAGAAAATTTCCAGATTTTAATTAAATTGTCTTTTCAAAATGGCTATTTTGCTTCTTCCTAGCTATATAAATTTGCGAGATGTTACACTTGAGTCCTCATATACGTGATTGATATTGTGATTGATTGTAGACTTACTTTTGTGTTGTTCTCAGTGGTCATGTTTTTGGTTTCTAGCCACATGTTAAATGTCATAGTTGATTTTATACTATTATTCTATGTACATAAGTTTCTATTTTGGATTGACCGATGATACCTACTCAGTACATCTTGCTCCGTACTGATCCCTACTTGTATTTTTCTTTGTTTTCCAGTTATGGA
The DNA here is from genome assembly GCF_036512215.1 of Solanum lycopersicum. Lineage (NCBI taxonomy): Eukaryota > Viridiplantae > Streptophyta > Magnoliopsida > Solanales > Solanaceae > Solanum > Solanum lycopersicum. The sequence continues at coordinate 31,718,682 of NC_090807.1, read as the reverse complement.
GTGAAGCAAGTGTATCAGCGACTTCAGCTCGCCCTCAGCTCGCCCTCAGCTCGCCCTCAGCTCTAGCCAGTCTCCAGCACATTAGGTTCCTGCGTGAGCAATTCATTCTAGCTCGTGTTGGATTCTCTCATCATGATATGATGTTCCTAGATTTCAGGCATAAACCATTTATTTCGCTCATTTTGGTGTCTTTGGTACACTTAGGCTTAGCATTTGAATATTAGATGTCCTTGACGTCATGACTTTTAGGTTTTGGGAATGACATATAATAGACTCTGGAGGTACATTTGATTGGTTACTTTAATAAGAATTGAGCTGCTACATTTTATTATTATTCGTAGTTAAATTATTCATACATGTTGGGGTTTTTGATTCATTCATCTGCCCACTTATGAGGTTATGTGTGGGTATCACTTATGACTCATTTTGGGTCGTGACAATATGTTTATGTCCTGTCAAATTTACGTTCAATAATATTTTACACCTATATATAAAATTTTGAGATCACAAATTGTAGAATTATACAATTTGCAACAAAAATCACAAATTGTAGAATTTTCTGTGATGAAAAAAAATCTCAGAAAACTCTAAAATCTTCATTCATTAATAAATAAAAGAAAATTTTCATGACAAATCCAAACATTTTAAATATATTTTACTACTTTTTTTGGGATAAGACACAAGTACCCCCTTAGACTATAACTAGGATTTCAGAGTCACATCTTAACTACACTAAGGTATCCCGAATCTATTTTGTAATTTTGTACTCTTTTTTTTGCCAATGTGGCATGTAAAAAACTCCCACGCGCCTCAACTTAATGAAGTCTCAATTTTTTATGTAAGTCAAAAGGTGCTTAAGTTATAAAATAATCAATGTAAATTACTCTTTCTCCGCACGAGATCGAACTATTTTATTAAGGTGAAATATGATAATTCAGTAATATTTGTATTGGTACATGCATTACATTGTCAAAAACATTTGATCTTAGGAGAAAGCGTTACTCTGAGATCTCAAAATTATATATATATATATATATATATATATATATATATATATATATATATATATATATATTAATTTTCATCTTTTCTATAAAAAAATTATGAGTGATATAAAGATTTTAAGTACAAAAAAGAAGTCTAAGAAAATCTCCCTAGAAATTATTGGTCAGATGAAATGAAATTTTTTGAAATTACAAGAAATTATAATGAACAACATCAGACGTTAAAAAAGAAACCAAAAAACGTTGAATAAAAACAGTCTTAAGTAAACTAGAACATCACATACATACAAGATAATAATTAATAAAATTCAAATGGACGACCTTTGTCTCCTTTTTTATGAACCTCAATCAATCTCTTGTTTAATATTGTATCCCAAATCTAGTATATGCTAAAAATAACCCTGAAATGATTATTATTATAAATTTTGAATTGTCATTGTCTCATAATAGTCATTACTATTTTTTAGGTTTCATTCACTGTCCCTAACTTATTTTGATTAAACCATAGTTAATGATATGGTAATAGTATGGAGTTAAATAACTCAACGCAATTGCCAAGAAAGCACTAGGTGACATCTGAATGTTCACAACGACATATATTAAACAAAAGATTTTGACATATAACATACTTAAATCTCACAACATATTTTGTGAGCTCCTGAACTCACAAGTATAAAAAAAATAATAAAAAAGACCTTACTTTCCTAAAATTCCACAAGAAAAAGGCATGTTGCTCAATATATTTTTGAAAAAGATAGTCTTAAGGGTTATTCCCAAGTTTATAGTTCACAAAGTTAATTGAAAGAAGCCAAATCAAACAATTATTACTTCAGTATCAAAAAAAATTAAAATTTTATCAAAAGAATGAGTAATCACTATAGAAAAAATGATTTTTAATGATAATTAATAGCTTAATTATTCCTAAATATGTATTTTCCGAGGCAATTGGTACTCTCTATAAATGTCTCTAAAGTCTATAGCCACATTGAATCTTATGATTATTAATTAGTATCGGTAAACGCTATAGCACTCTTTGTGAACGTGCATATTAATTGCCGAAAAAAATACTTTTGTTAGCGTATTTTGGGCATTTGTTACTTTCACGAAAATATGATCTCCTATGTAACACCCGTAGCCAAAACAGATCAAAAATTAGTTTTTTTTAAAAAAATATGCAGATGCTATGAATGGTAGCATCGACAAGCGGTAGCGTGAACCTAAGTCAATCCTGCACAATCGTTGATGGGATCAGAAACTCCCACAAATTTCATCCCTGAAAAATTTATTATGTCTTTGATGATGGATAAACTTACGGTCCGTAGGTCAGACGACAACCCGTAGTCCGTGATTGTCGATCGAGACCCCCATTCACCCACTCTCTGACAAGAGCTACAGATGACCAGCACGGTCCGTAGGTCTGACCATTTTTCGAAAAGTTGCTGACAGTTAAGGGGAAATGCAGTTTGATCAAATTTAAATGGTCATAACTGTAAGCACAATATGAATTAGGTGTCCATGAGCTACCCACATAAATATAATTGAATTAGCTTTCCACAGCTACTAACCTTGCTAAAATCAGATCTCCTAATAAAACGTAATGCCTATTTTAGTAAAGACTAGTCGAACATGCCCAGTCGACGGACCAAACGACGGGTCGTCGTCAAACGACGGACCGTCAGTCCAGGCTGTCGTTTGGTCCGACATCAACTTTACCAGGGGTCTTTTGGACCTTTTCCACTTTGTTTAAACCTTAAGTTCCGTCCTTTTCAACCTAAATAGTGATATTTAGTCAGTTTGAGCCTAGGAATATAATTAAAACATATCTAACTCAAATAATTAAATCAAAACATAGAAAACTAGAAGCAAGAAAGGTGAAAAAAGCTCAAGAACCCTAGTGTAAGAACACAACAAGATCCAGCCGTTCCAGCCCTGAAACTTAACTATTTTTCATGGATTTCATCACCAGGTATGTGGGATTTCACTAGTGGGTTGCTTTCACCCATTGGGTCCCTAGTTTTCAGTCAAATTCTTGATTCTTTTATATGATTAAACCTACGGTTTGTGGAATTTTGATAGAACTTCATGATTTAGTAAGCTATAGGTTCCAAATCAGAATATCATGTTATTTAGATTATCGCATGAATTTCAGAACCCTAGATATGCATTTCTGTATGTTCTTGAATTACCCATGCTAGGTCAAATATTTTTGACACTTCAGATATAGAAACCTCAATTATAATTGCATAATTAGCAGATTAATTGTTGCAATCTCAATTTGCATGTTGAGTTTTGAGCTACCTAGTATATATAGAAACTCAGACATAAATAGTAAATTTAAAGAATTCATGGGAAGTATTATAATACAAAGTTGGCCTAGGGTTCAGCGTACCCAATAGTCCTAGAACTACTAGCCAAGTAGGTTGTAATTCCCCTCCGTGGGCAATAAGTTTAGTGATGGCGCTAGCATGCCTTTATACATATGTCAGGGTATATTGGGTCCTCTGGATGCGGCGTATAGATCAGACTTCACATTTAGCTCATGTAATTTTATTATCGGTTATTATTAGCTCCCATAGATCAGTCAGACTCTCTGCATTGAACATTTATCAATATATTCAGTATTCAATTTCAACATGTTTTAAATTGGTCATTGCATCCAGTTAGCTCAGAATTAAATTTATCATGTCAGATTAATATACTTGCTATTATTCTTGTTCAGTTTTGTTTTATTTTAGCGTTACTCTATCCTACATGCTCAGTACCTTTTAAGTATTAACGCATACGTGCGCTATATCTTCTCATGATGTAGGTTCAGGTTCTCAGCATCCAGATCACGCATAGATCAATTTCCGATCTCCAGTTCAGCAGATTCATGGTGAATCCTCATTCTCTGAGGATAACAGTGATGCGTGTCATTTCAGTCTTTAGTCATTTAGTTTTAGTTTTGGCTAGATTTAGCTGGGCTTGTCCCCGTATTTGAAGTTCAATTTAGAGTAAATTTTCAGACATAGTTAGATGCAACTTAGTGTTGAGTAAATATTTTCTTTGTATTAAACTCATTGTTTTCTTCTCGGTTATAGAATATGGGTATTCCCCTATCTTTTTAGATTTAATCATGATTTCACTTTTGCATGTTTATTATATTTAATATGCTCAAGATCACGCTAGCTGGGTTAGCTTGGGATCACTTCTGGTCCTAGGTTCCGTGTCCGTGTCACGACAGTAGCTCGGGGTGTGACAAAACTTGGTATAAGAGCACTAGGTTCAAGAGTCCTAGGATGCCTGAAAAAGTCACACTAAGTAGAGTCTTTTTCATCGGTGTGAAGTGCACCACATCTAATGTGAGGGAGGCTATGAAGTGTTTTAGGAAAAAATTATTTTCTTTTTACTCTTATCGTGCGTAAGGTGTGATCAAATTCCATTCTAACTTGACGTTCTGCACTTAATATCATTCCTTCTTGTAGATCTTAGGAATGGAATGCTAATGCACGCAATGGTAACGCAGTTTCTCTAGTACCAGATAAGGAACTTTAAATTCATAGTTTCAGATTGCCAATCAAGCTTTTGGCTCAGACTATGACCAACAAGAGCAATGGAGAGTTTGTGATTTGGTTAGGATTAATCTGCCTATGTTTTTAGGGTCGCAAGTTTGTAAAGACCTACAAAAGTTCATTGATATGTTCAAGAAAAAATTTGTTTGATGTTAGTAACTCGTAGTTATAGGTGAGATTGGCATCCTAAAAAATCAAGGATGTGACTCACATATGGTTAACTAAGTTGAAAGACAACAGACATGACTTTGTCTTTTATGACTCAGTTTAGCAATGGTAGACTTTGATGTTATTCTAGTCATGGACTGGTTACATTTATATTACCATAAGTCCAGAAAGATGGTTCTCTTAGAATGTGCAATAACTATAGACAGTTGAACAAGGTCACAATCATGAATAAGTATCCCATCCGTAGGATTGATTACTTGTTTGAACAACTTTAGGGTGCTAGCCATATTACAAAGATAGACCTCAAATCGGGTTATTATCAGCTTAGAGTCAGAGATAGTGACATCATGAAAAGATCCTTTATAACACGGTATAGTCATTATGAATTTGCATTTATGACGCTTGGACTAACTAATGCTCTTGTAGCATTCATGGATTTGATAAATAGAGTGTTCAAAAAGTACTTGGACTTGTTCTTTATCGTCTTTATTGATGATATCCTCAGTTACTGTAGGAGTGAGAATGAAAATGCGAGTTATTTGAGATTTTCTATAGACTCTCAAGGATCGCCTGTTATTTGCTAAGTTCCACAAATGTGACTTCTGATTTCAATCCGTTGCTTTTCTTGGTCACATTGTATGTAACAAAGGGTTCCGAGTGGATTCACAGTAGATAGAAGCAGTGAAACAATGACCCAAACCTACCTCTGCTGCAGATATCAAAAGTTTCTTAGGTCTAGTGGGTTATTACAGAAGGTTCGTGAAAGGATTTGCATCCATAGTCTCACCATTAAATAGGTTGACTTAGAAGATAGTCGATTTTCAATGTTTAGACGACGGACTGTGCCCCAATTGCCAGCAAGTCAGGGGAGAACATCAGAAACCAGGAGGTATAACTCAAGAGATCAATATTTCTACTTGGAAGTGGGATTTGATCAATATAGACTTCATCAAAGGATTACCGCATACTCGCAGCCAGCATGACTCCATTTGGGTGAAAGTTGATAGGATGACTAAGTCTTCTCTCTTTTTAGCGGTCAAGACTACAGATTTGGCGGAAGACTATTTAAATCTTTACATCAATGAAATTGTGAGGTTGCATGGGGTTCCTTTGTATATCATATAAGATAGTGGTCCTCCGTTTACCTCTCATTTTTGGAAGTCATTTCAGAAATATCTTCGTACTCAAGTTAACCTTAGTATAACATATCATCCACAAATGGATGGGCAGGCAGAGCGTTCCATTCATACCTTAGAGGATATGTTGAGATCTTGTGTGATAGATTTAAAAGGTAGTTCGGATGATCACCTTCCTCTTATTGAATTTGCCTACAATAATAGCTACCATTCAAGCATTCAGATGGAGCATTATGAGGCTTTATATGGGCGTAGATGTAGATCTCTTGTTGGTTGGTTTGAAGTATGTTAAAATGCTTTGATAGCGAAATATTAAGTCCTATATGCTATGTAGAAAGTGAGTCTAAATAGAGATTGACTTAATACAGCCCAAAAACGTCAAAAATCTTGTGTAGATGTAAGGAGAAGGGAACTAGAGTTCAAAGTTGATGATTGATTTTTCTAAAAGTCTCACCTATGAAAGGGGTCATGAGATTTGGAAAGAAAAAGAAGCTCATCCCTAGATATATAGGCCCTTAAAAGATCTTGAAAAGGGTCGGCAAGGTGGCATTTGAGTTAGAGTTGCCAGCAGAATTACCAGCAGTGTATCCGGTCTTCCACATCTCACTCTTAATGAAGTGTATGGGTGATCCAGCCTCTGTAGTGCCTTTAGAGAGTGTGGCGGTGAGATATAGTCTTTCTTATGAGGATGTACCACTTGAGATTCTTGACAGTCAGTTTAGAAGGATGAGAAAAAAAAATTGCTTCAATCAAGGTTTTGTGGAGGAGTCAGTACGTAGATGAAGCTACTTGTAAAGCAGAAGTAGCAATGAAAGTCTAGTATACTTACCTCTTTCCTTTTGATTCCACTGAAGCTTGAGATAATAGTTCCTCTTCAATTTTATAGTCATTCATGTGTAAATTCAATCTTAGAATAATGTTCCCTCAGTTTGTTCTTGCATTTTCAGTGTATTTGCATGTTATCAGAACTCAATTTAGTCATAAACTCAGTTCTCAGTATTTAGTAGTGGGGTTCGCAACTCTCTCCATCTATTTCATCTAGTTTAGTGTTCATTCGAGGACGAATGTTCCCAATGGGGGAGATAATGTAACACATCGTAGCCAAACAAAAAATTATATTTTCAGAAAAATCTGCAGGTTCTACCAACGGTGGCATCGAGGGACCGTATGCACAACCGTCGATGGGATCAGAAACTCCCAAAAATTTCAGCCAAGAAAAATTGGTTAAATCTTTGACGACAGACGGACTTAAGGTCCGTAGGTCAGACGATGGCCCATAGTCTGTGACTGTCGATCGAGACCCCTTTACACCCAATCTCTTACAAGAGTTACGGTTGACCAGCACAGTCCGTAGGTTTAAAATTTGCAGAAAGTTAAGGGGAAATGCAGTTGGGTCTACTTCAAATGGTCATAAGTCATATCACAAAATGAGTTTAGTGATCCCTACCATACCCAAAGATAGATAATTGAATCATATTTCCATAGCTACCAACCTTGCTAAATTCAGACCTCCGAGTAAAAAGTTATGCCCATTTTAGCAAATGTCTGTCCAACAGGCCCAGTCGAAGGACGTAATGATGGGGCGTCGTTCAGACGATGACCGTCAGTCCTGGCCGTCGTTTGGTCGGATAGTAAATTTTCCAAGGGTCTTTTGGACCTTTTTCTCTTTGTTTAAACCTTAAGTTACGTCGTTTTTACCCTCAATAATCAAATTTTTGTTAGTTTAAGTCTAGAAATAAAATTAAAATATATCTAAGTCAAATCACTAAATCAAAACTTAGAAAACTATAAGCAAGAAACAGAAAAATCTCAAGAACCCTAGTTCAAGATCACAATATGTTATAGAAGTTCTATCTTCGAAACCTAAGTATTTTACCGTTGATTTCATCACCATGTATGTCAGATTTGACTAGTGTTTTTCTTTCACCCATTGGGTCCCTAGTTTTAGTCAGATTCTTGATTCTCTTATCATGATTAAACCTAGGGTTTCTAGACCTTTGATAGAACTTCATGATTTAGTTAAATATAGTTCCAAATAAAATTATCATGTTATTACTTATATTATCTCATGAATTTCAGAACCCTAAATATGTATTTCTTTATGTTCTTGAATTACACATGCTAGGTCAAATATTTGAGACACTACAGATATACCAGCCTCAATTATAAATGCATTATTTTCTAGATAAACTATTGCATTCTCCATTGTCATGTTCCGTTTCGAGCTATCCATTATTTACAGAATGTCAGACATAATCAGTAAATTTCCAGAATTCATTGGGAGTAGCATATACCGATATGGACTAGGGTTCAGCCTACCCAATAGTCCCAAAACTAATAGACAAGTGGGTTGTAAGTCCCCTCTGTGGGCAATCAGTTTAGTGATCAGGCCAACATGCATTTATACCTCTGGCAGGGTATATTGGGTCCTCTGGATGGGGCGTATACATCGGACTCCACATTTAGCTCATGTGGTTTTATTATCGGTTATTAGTAGCTCGGAAAGATAGGTCAGACTCTCTTCATTAACCATTTATCAGTATATTCACTATTTTGTTTCTGCATGTTATAAATTGGTCATTGCATCAAGTTAGCTCAGAATTCAGTTTAACATGTCAAATTATTATACTTCCTATTATTCTTGTTCAGTTATATTTTATTTTAGGTTTACTCTATTCTACATGCTCAGTACCTTTGAAGTACTCACACAATCGTGTGCTACATCTTCTCGTGATGTAGGTTTAGGTTCTCAGCATCTAGATCACGCATAGATCAATTTGCGATATCCAGTTCAGAAGGTTCAGTGGTGAGTCCTCATTTTCCGAGGACAACAATCATGATTGTCATTTAAGTCTTTAGTCATTTAGTTTTAGTTTTTGCTAGATTTAGCTGGGGCTTGTCCCTGTATTTCTTGTCCAGTTTAGAGGCTATTTTCAGACATAGTTATATTCAACTTAGTATTGAGTTAATATTTCCTTTGTATTCAACTCATTATTTTCAAATATCTGAGTTATAGAATATGGGTATTCCCTATCTTTTTAGATTTAATTATTGTTTAGATTCGGCATCAGTTTATTATCTTTAATATCTTCATCATCATGCCAACAGCGTTAGCTTGGGATCAGCTGTGGTCCTACGTTCCGTGTTTGCGTCTCGAGGTTAGCTCGGGGCATGACATCTTATATGCCCAAAAAGAAGTGACGAAGTAATATGAAATTAGGTTACTCTCTATAAAAGATGTGGACTAATTATCTCTATACAAATATTCTAGGAGTAGGTGCAATTACATACAAGATGCTTGTACCCAAGAAAAGCTAATCAAAATAATATACTAATTATGGAAAAAAAAGAGAGCAATCATTTTGGTTTTTTAAAAAAAGTTCATCATAGCTCCATATTAGTTATCAATTGTTTGTTGTTGTGTGCTATCAAATATCGTAAAACTCAAAAGTAATTTTTCTAAAAATTATATGAAGATATCCTGTAGAGAGGGACAAGAGAGAAGATAAATTTTCAATCATCCTTACCAAAATTTTGGACATATTTCAAAGATAAAAAGTCACCAAAATGACAAAACGAACTTGCAATAGACATATGAATCTCTAAGATTTATATTAAAAAATTAAGCTTCATGCAAAAGGAGGAAGAAAATATTGAGAAATGAAACAAACATTGTAAGAATCCTAATTAATGCATTTGAATTCAAAAAAACATACAAATAATACTGACACAAATAAAAGTTTTGTTTACTCAATAACAAAATGCAATGAATTAAACAATCAACCATTTCAGCAGCATATAGCATTGCAATTGAATAAATTTGACTTACAATAAAGTTTAAGATTCATGAAAACATTCTAGAATGAAACAAACATCATAAAAACATAATCAATATACTTGAATTTCACTACCCTATAACGAGACAAAACATACAAATTATAGTGGCACGAATCTATTTATAGACAAAATAGGGTATCGTAAACAAATATGTATTGTGCTTTATCGGAAAGGCCACAACTCTCTGAATAAGATAGAACCCTTCAAAAAAGTCACATCCTTACATTAAAGTAATATTTTTCATAAAAGTTGCAAGTCTTCAAAAAAATCACAACTTTTCATAACAGTTACAACTTTTCATGAGAAGGAAATGGTAATTTTGGAAATATTATATTTAAAAGGGTATGCTGGTTTATTGTGGAGCCACGTAGGCGGGCATAGGATTATCTTTTATATAAATATATGAGTAGTTCGAGGGGATAAAGAACCTTAGTTTAGTCAAGGTATGCCACTGAAATTTTAGTCTAGTGTAGGGATTCTTGTGCCTTATCTCATTTTACTATTATAAATAGGAAGTGATATTTGTTTGTACTTTGTAATAACATTTTATAGAAACTTCTTAGTGAAATACAAATAATTTCTTATGCACTGTAATTTCGATATATTGATGGGATTGTTAAAATGTTATATCACTTTTTCTAAAAGTTAAAAACAGTCTATTACCTCCATAAATCTTATATAGAAATAGATGTATAGTCAATAATATTCCATTTTTTCATTTGCTATGAAGAAATTTTTTTGTCTTATAGTTGTTTTAATGGTCTACTTGATTTAAAGGTATTGCAAATTTGGTAATAATTTTACACTTTAGTAGTTACTTGTTTTAAACTATTACATATACACAGAGGCAACCACACCTACTTTTATTGTTTTATTTATTTATTGTGTTGTTTTAGTATTCAAACAAGATATTTTTCACATCTAGACATTTCATTTAGTTTGAGACTTGCATAATATTTTAGAGGCTCTTGTACTTATGACACTAAATCGTGGAGTAATATTTTAACTTTTCTACATTTCGTTCCGTAAAAAAAATAGGGGTTGTTTGGTAGATTGTATTTGAAAAAATAATGTATGTATTAGCATTATGTATTACTAGTACTTTGTGTGGTACTCTTTTTCAACAAGTGAATAACTAATGCTTAAACATACAATCTATTGTTTATTATGGTGTGCATACTAATATCATGGATCTAGGTATTAGAGGTCACGTCCCGGGCCTACCCCCTTGATGTAACATAGGACCAAGAACTACGAATCCGGTTGTCAGATAAACAAGAAATATAATGTGGAAACGAAATTATAATGATTAAAGACGAAATTGAAAGATATGTGAAATTCAAGAATAAAATCCCTAATTTCAAGATTAAGTGCTAAGAACCCTAATTCATATGAGTATTCAAAGATAGCGGATTAAGACTAATTATGATAATAATAATAATAAAGTCAACTCAAGAAGATGTGCATTAGCAATTCATGTAGGTTGACATGGACTCTATCATTCCCTTAGTCTTGGAAACAATTCGTCCTCGAATTTAAATCTCAAAAAATCAAGAAGATGTGCATTAGCAAACAACATCCATAACTCGAGAGAAACAATGGTAGGAACAAAAAAGTTACCATGTGTCCACTTAACCCAATTAATCCGGGCATGTATAAATACACACTCATAAAGATTGTGAACATCTTCATTCCAACACAAAATTCTCATACATATATAAACACAACAAACTCCTTATATGATGCCATTGTTTATGATACATGCAACTTCAATATAAATTTTTTAAATAAAGTTCTCCTATGGGCATGACAAAAACAATATAAAATTCCTATAAAATTGAACACTTGTGATATAGCCAAACATTTTCAATTAAACCTCCCAAAGATTCTTCTACTTAAATATTCTTCACCCATTCATCAATATACACTGTATTCAAATAAGCATTGAAGTGCTCATAATCATGTAACTCATCATCACTTGTAGCAATAGAAGACACATATACTCTTGTATTCATTTATACAAGAATAGGATGTGTAAGCCTAGCAAGTCAAGATTATGTAGTGAGAGTATTATTTCAATCACAACACATTAACATTCTATACATGATCATCATTCTATAATTTGCATCACGTGTAAGAATACTTCAAGACATTATCACCTTAATTCTAATAGATTAACATTCATATAGCCATCAAGTAAGCACCTCTACCATAAGTGGATCACACATCAATGTCTCAATATTGTAAATCAATAAGAAATATGTCTCAAATATTATGTACAAGCTACTACAATAAAGAACACAATTGACATATATCCATAAACAATTCCATCATTAGTATGAGCAGTTCAACAAGAAATTGATCACAATATACCTTCAAGGCTTTAGATCCAACCTCACCAACACTCCAATACATCAATACCTCAATACAAAATACTTATCCATCACAAGACATAGTTAGTGACATGAATCCATAAACTAACTTCATATAATCACATGATATTCAAAATACATTCATAGTCAACCAATTTCCGTTCAATTTAGGGGTTTAGAGGAAGATATGGGTTCTTGAAGGATTTGTCTATAAAATCAACTTAAAATCATCAACAAAAACTAAATACATACATATAAATGTCATAAAAACATTTTACTAATGAACCCATGCTTAGATTAGAAAGTAGGATTTTGACCTTTTGAAAAGCTTCGAAATCTATTTTGGTTTAGCTCATTGAATGGAAGATTAATCAAGGATATAGGGTCACCATACCTTATTATATGACAATAAATGGAAATTTACTTGAATACCTTGAAAAAATTGACCTTGGAATCTTGAGTTTTTAACCTCTTATGTAGTGGTCCTTGAGAGAATGTTTTGGGGAAGACGAGTTCTAACTTTTAGGGTTTTGAAATAATAAAAAATCAAAAATAAATTTTAAATCTTTAATATTCTTTAAATACCTAAAAACACCTAAAATATATGTCCATACACTTAAAAAGGTGGGTGAATTTACCAATTCTCTGCCACCGTAACCGAGCTTGCACTAGCAAACTAGTATCAAACCAGGCCCACCAATCCACCGATTGAGGACAAGTCTACTGAATATTGATAGAGTTCATGTTTTGTTAAGAGACTAAAAAAAGTTGCAATACATTGCAGTATTTATCCATGCCTAAACCTATCAGCGGTAGATGCATCTACAAGCAGTGTTTGGGGTGTTAGATCATGCTGCCTTGGCAACTTCTTGGCCAATCATGGGGTCGTCCACAACAACCCCTTAGGTGGTCCTTGGGGATTCATTCCCAGATGTTTAACCCCAAGAATCAATTATCTAAGTGTAGTAACCATTTACCTTTTTGATTTTAAACCTTCAAACGACACACAAAACCTCAACGACAAGAACTACAATAGACTAGCCCATAGGACTAGTTCCCAGACGTTATGGTCATTCCTTGATGTTTGACCTCAAAAAACATCACACTTAACTCAAAGTTTCTCATTATTTTAAACAACTTACCACATCAAACACACATACGAGGCTCTAGTTCTTTCTATTCTATTTTAGAGTCATTATGTTATGGATACTATAGCAATTGAAATCGTACGAATTCTACAAGATTTAAAAAACTGCAGGTCTAAACAAGATAAGTAGAAATAAGGAACTGACTGATTCCTAGGGACCTAGTGGATGAAAGGAACCCACTAGTGAAATCCCACATTGCCAAAATATACAAAGAAATCTTTCGATTTTTGGGCTAAAACTTCAGGCAAGACTTCTAACTTTTACTGGGATATTGGCTCCTCTTTTTGTCTTTGTGTTCTATGTTTTGATGATTTTAGGTGAATAAAGGTTTTAGGTAGGTTCTTACTATATTATTTTGGTTAAACTGATTAAAATGGCATTGGTTTAGATGCGCAAGGTTAGGGAAACAGACCAAAACGAACATGACATAAAAGTTGGATAGGGCCCACCATAGAGCCACTAATGGACAGTCAAAAAGAGCACGCCTCATCAACTGTGTCATGGCTGATGGCTTGTGTCTACTAGTTCATGGATCCCCCATCAATGGTACACTTCATGAACAGTTAATCATGATTCGATACTTGGGGATACGGGTCCACTGACTCAAGACAATAAACATTTCCACGACCCGTCATCGAGACCACGACCAGTGACATGCTCTGTGGTTTGATTCCTAAGCTATGGGAATTATTCCTCGTTTCCAATATCCAAAGAACGAATCATGTATGGTCTATTCCCTGTAGGGGCATTGTGGTCCACCACTTCTTGGATGGGTTTGAACCACGAGCATCTTGATAGATTGTGGTTCTTTCACAGTATGTGAACCCTTCTGTGGTTCACCAAAAGTTATATTCAGTTCTATTATGTTATGATGTATTACATTAGCAGTGCATTGGTTTTAATGCACATGTTAACATAATAAAAGAACCAATAGAACCTTAAAACCCATTATACATATATTCAACCACAAAAGTTTAAGGTATCTCGGTAAATTTTTTTTAATGTAACACATGCTATAGTCAATACATAAAACCAAACAATGCAGTAAGATAATCTATGTATAAATAATAAATGCATTTCTAATACAAGTATTACTTATACACTTTATTTACCATTATTATTATTATATACTCAACCAAATGAATCATTGTGTTTGGAATATTTCGTTTTTCTCTTGGAATAAATGAGGACTATATGTTGAATAAAAATGGATTAAACTTCGGTAACCTAGGTAGAGGGGTATTAGGTGATTTTAGGGTATTTTGAAGAGTAAAAATAACAAATCTGCATTATTAGTTAGTTATATTTAATGAATCGTACTAGATAACGACCAAAAATCAATATAAATATGATTTGGATCAATAGAGACCTTTCAAACAATACAACTTTAGGAAGTAAACAGGGTTGGAAGAATTTCTAGTTAAAGGATCAAGGAAACAAGTTGTAACACCCCAAAAAGTCTACTCATAGTCCAAATTGGTTGTCGAAGTGCATCAACTTGGGTTGGGAGATACACTAATAGTTCGTATATGTTAAGTTCCATTATTAGGTATGATAAGTACTTTGGATGTGTGTTAAGGTCATAATGAACCTTTAGCACAAAGTCGAGTTGAGAGGTTCTCTAATTATTAAGTTTTTTTGTGTAAATTCATTCAAGGACACTTCAATCAATCATACCTCCTAAGAAGTAGAAGGTTATTTTTATTAATACCAACTATATGAAAGGTCTTTAAGTCTTCTTTCAAGTAGTTTTGACCGTTCATAAATCCAAGTTATGTTTTAAAAGTTATACCCATTTTTCTAGGCACTATGTAGTCTATGCGAACCCATGTTCAAAGTGTACGTCAGCCATGTAAGATTCAGCTGCGTAACCATGCACATCACTTTATAATTCTTGAAGTATTCATTTCTTTTCACGTTTTAGGAGGGGTATTTTGTCTATTCCACATCCCAAAACCCTCTCATTATTAAAAACAATCTACGCTCAGAAAAACTTCAAGAAACATCAAGGCTAGGGTTCATTGTCCAATGTTTTTCTTCAGAATTCATCATATATAGGTATCTAAGACTATTCATATTGATGGACTTGGTTCTTCCTAATGTCGTACATCTCAATTTAGTCCTTAATATGGGGTTATACCCTTAGTTTGTAAAAGTCTTGATATGAGTTATATTATTGATTCTTTATTCGACATCCTTGATCATTAGTTTTTATACTAATTATTATACATTGAGATCCTTGAGTTGTTCATGTATATTTTTTACCATGTATCCTATTTTGAGTTAAACTTTTAGAATCTCTCAAAGATTTGTTTTTTCTTAAACTGATTTCATGGGAAAACAAATATGAGTTTTGAGAAAGAGTTTTAACAAGATTTGAGCAATAATATTTAAAGTATCTTTTGAGAAAAGTTGAAGGGAACACAAATGGTTCTAAAAACTATATTTTTTGTATTGAGAAGAGAACTTATTATTCATGATTAGTATGACACTCGAGTATGGAATCACTGTGAGAGGAATATGACATCTAGATATGCAATTTATGTTTATGTAATACAACTTCCTCAGTCATTAATAATCATGTCATAATAAACATTTGTTTTAAATTATTTTGCTAAGAAAATAAACAGATTTAAAGTATTGTTCAAAGAGAACATTTTATTGAAGCATAAAGGAACTAAGTAGTCCTAAATGCATCATTTTGTTACATTGAGAAAGAGAAACTTTTATTTGTAAATGAGTTTATGATTTGAGTGATATTTTAGAGCAATTACCTCTTTTAAGAGGATAGTTTGAATAACTATCTCAACCTAGAGAAAGAATATGTATTATTTATTTGAGCATGAGACAGTTTGTGAGTCTATATATATATACACACACACAAACACATATAGACACACACAACTCACATACTATCACCAAAAGAGGAGCGATTAGGAGATTGGAGATTTCACTATCAATTGTATGGAATAAGTGAATTTAATATTAGAGAATAATTTGTTTTTTAACTATAAAAACGAAAATGTATCATTTAAGGAGATCAACATTTTTGTGCGATAATGCTTCTTAAATTTTATATGTGTAAATGGATAAAAATTCAAACACAAATACATAAGTCATTTGGGCTTATCACACAAATTTATTAAGAAAAAAAAAACTAACAAACAAAACTAACTTCTGATCCCTCCCAAAAAGTAATCCCTTTGAGTACTTCCTTAACTATAGGGTTTCCTAAATCATCCTCTTTATCTTCGTTGCCATATTCCATTACCACTGGAAAGATGTTCCCTCTTAGGAATAATACCAAGTTCAACCTCCTCATGTAATTGATCAATATTTAATTCAACATGTTACTTCCTTTCTTATCGTAAAAATAAGATTAAGAGTTCTATATTTTCCTTATATTCTCGTTCATACACCTGTTTTAGCTGATGAAAGTGCTTTTGCAATGGCGCTCTCTAATTTAGTGGATTGTACTCCTTGTGCGTTGGATCTTAACTCAAGGTGGGATGCTGAAATATTAGGTTGGTGATTTCAATGTCTTTTTTTTAAATCTTTTCTTCATCTTGTTGATCTTATCTCAATTGCTATTAAATGATTAATAAAGTTAGTTATAGAGTTAATTATTTTGTAAGATGAAAATGAATAGATTTCATTGAAACATTTCAAATTACATTAAGAATTTAAATATGAGGAAAAACAACATTTCTTTAGAACTATTGTTTTTTATTTTACTCAATTTTGTAAATAAACTTAATAAACAAAATATAAATATAATATTGATATAAAAACATCACTAATAACCTTTCCTCTTGAGGTTATGACTATAAATGATGGACACCATTTAAGTATAACTTTACCATAAATATCAATACTTGAAATTAGATATGTGCATGAAAGTAATAACAATTATGATAAATATTTTATCTTTATATGTAATATATCTTTTACAACTTATTAATACTCAACTAATATTTAAGTAAGGTATCATAGAGATGTCCTTTTACAAAAAGTGTACTTCTATAATGAAATTCAATAATCTTATGAGTAGAGTGTTATGGGGACAAAAAATATAACATAAAATAGTTCTAAAGAAAATTAGTCTATTACACATAAATGCTCATATAATGATGGTGGTTAAATATATAAATGATTGTATGCAAATGTTTAGCTTAAAAAGTTCTTTAAACATCACCTACGGTGAAAAATACTATATATGGGTTATCCTTCACTTAACATATGACTGAAGAAGTTTGTATTAAGGATAACTTATCTCATGAAGAGTTTCCGGTTCAGATTATTGATTACAAGGTTTGCAAGTTGAGAACTAAGAAAGTAGCATCAATCAAAAGTCTTGTGGAGAAATCGTTTCCTAAGGATGCTACTTGGGAAACAAGGGAGGAAATAAGAGGAGATATCCAGATCACTTTGGGTCGGTAGAAATTGCAAATTAAGGTACTAATCCTTTTTTGGCAATTATTTTAGTTTAAATTTTTTGTTACTTACCATTTTGAGTGTTTCATCTGGGTGTTAGATTTTATCACCCTTAGTCGGTTTAGAGTAATTATATTATAGGACGGATGTTCTCAAGGGAGAGAAATTTTAGCACCTCGATATTTGAAAGAGGTAAATATAGTAAGTACTAAATTTGAAATAGCAAAACCTAATTTTTTAAAGTAAGACATAAGTTATGAATTTTTGATAAACTTCAAACGACTATAACTTTTTGTACAGGATTAGTTAGGTGAACCTTATAATTCAAATGAATGGTCTTGGAATCTCTTTACAGTTTTGGAGCTTATATCAGGAATACGTGCTCGTTTGAAGTTAGGTTTTCTATTTAAGGAAAGTTACCTAAAAATATGAGGTTTATTTTAATATTTTCCTTAATCAATCTGATTAAAACGATTTTTGGTAATATTTATGGGCTAAAATGATTTGGGTATGTTTTCAGAAACCAAATTTACAGTTAGAATTTTTAGAGGAGTTCAAAAAGAGGTGAAAAGGAGAGAATTTGAAGACGTTCGTCAAGATTATTGAGTTTTTTTTGGATTTCGCCAAGGGGTTGATCCTTAAGAGGTATCATCTTTCTCATAGTGTTAGGCTCATTCATCCACATGTCAATAATGTTATATTAAGTGTACTGTTGTTCTTGAATTTGATGTATTTTAGTTCTTAATTAGTGTTCTTGAAGTATTGTGTTCGTTATTGAATCAAGATGGGTTGGATGAGCCTAGGGCGACACACCATGGATACGCCAGGGTGGAAGGCACATCACATTAAACTCAAAATAGTGCTATGTTGTTGAAGGGATGGTGACCCACACCACTCAGTCTCCCACGGTTGCTTGCCCCCACCTCTTTTTTTATCATTTAGGGAATCTATGTTCTTTCAATGTGTAACTTTACGCTCCGTTGATTCTGACTACTCTAAACTACTTCTGAAAATCTAGAAACTATTCATACATGAGAGATAACCTTTATTCATAGTTGAAATTCAAGGTAGAGCTATAGTTCATGTCTTGAGAGTTCTTCAAGCCATCTTATGAAGTCTGATACAAATTGTTTTATAACTAGTTTTAAATGATTTGAACAACGAGTTGAACAACGGTAGAGATGATCTCATTTTCATTAAATGATAAATGGGAACTCATTATTCCCAAGAGCAAATGTTTTTACATCTAAGAGGAGAGGAAACATCTATGATAGAATTCATGAACTATTTTATGTAACATAGATATTTAGAGAAACCTTTTGAGCAATACTCTCAAAGTGGAGGAAGAGGAAATGTTTTCTTTAAAACATCATGAGCTAAGTTGTATTTTTACATTAGTATTGCTCATTGATATGGGGAGAGTTCTAACAACTCACATACCCCATAAACTATGTAGCCAACATGGATAGAAAAGGATCATACATTTTAGATCATTACTTTATTGCATTTTTGAATAGAGCAGGGGATCCACTTAGTTAAGGAGTTATTTACCCTAGAAAAGTATAGGACAACTTTGACATGGTAGGTCAGATGATATATATTCACATATCTTATTGTAACAACCGGTTATTGTTATAATAGAAAAGTCAATGAGGAAAAATTTTAGACCGAAATATTTTTTGGTAGTATTTTGAAATTTTCCAAAACCAGTTCA
The DNA here is from genome assembly GCF_036512215.1 of Solanum lycopersicum. Classification (NCBI taxonomy): domain Eukaryota; kingdom Viridiplantae; phylum Streptophyta; class Magnoliopsida; order Solanales; family Solanaceae; genus Solanum; species Solanum lycopersicum. The sequence goes on along the minus strand of NC_090807.1, from coordinate 31,699,318 downwards.
TATTTAGAAGAAATAGGAGTCAATAAGGTCTAGGGAAATATGGTAACAAATGGGAGATCTAATTAGGGATTTGATCACGCTAAGACATTTAAGAAACCGTACGACTTTACATAGTAAATGGAGGCGAGTAGAGCTCCCAAAATTTATCTTAACATGAAAGGGTATTTCCTCAATGTCATGGTATGGATGTGTGTTGTGATATGTGGGTTTCAAATTTTTGAATTAGCTTACTGTTTCAGTGCAAGTTAATAATGCGGGGCCGGTTTAGAGGATTGAGGACCATTGTAGCGGGAAATATGCAACTTAAATCGAAAATAAACTCTAAAAATATTTTATTCTATAATTTTAAAGCTTGAGAGATAAGAAAAACCCCAGGGATATTTCTTGTAAGTTTTCCACCTCTTTCTAGCACCAAAGATAAGGTTTTTACCCCTCAAACCCAATTTTTTCTTGGGTAATTATCGATGGGGGATGATTTTTACATGGGATGTTGGTGGAAAAAGCCCTAATCTAGGTATGGGGATTAAATAGACTGACTTAGGGTTGTTATTATATATTATACTCTAGGTAATTAGGTCTTGTTTATTGATTCTATTGTTATATTAATTTGTTCTATACCAAGAACGATTAAAAAGAACATGAAAAGGGAAGAATAAAGTTTCTTAGGGGGTGATAGTTGTTTTATCATGTTGTTGTGATGTAGGATAGTATTTACTTGATTATAATGCAGTTGTATGAAAATCTTGCATTATTGATCACACTAACAAGAAATGAGACTGATTGAATAAATGTATGCCATCAATCATGGCTTGATTGTATTATTATGAGAGTGTACATTGTGATTGTGACTTATTGAATGGATTGGGTGTTATGTTCTCACACACTAACTTGGATCAGGTCTCACGCTCCGAAACACATATGTGATTAAGTTTTACATCCAGTTCACTATCTTGGATCGGGTACCATATGCGTGTATAATAACAATTTGGGTATGAGTTTCGTGAGAGGATCATTGACCTAGCATATGCATATATCTTTGCGAGTGAGAAGTTGTACGTTCTTCTTAAGTGATGATTGATAGTTTATATGTATGATGTATGCATGTTTATTGTGTTGTAATGACCTATCTATTTTTCACTTTGGGATAGTCGTGGGATCCTACCTCTACACTGCGGTTTTATACTTATACAATACTTGCTCTTTCTTTGTTGAGTACTAGGAATGTCACGCGCTGAGGCTACTCACTTGATGAGGACATGGGATCTAGGACCACAAGTGATCCCCAAGATAAACTTGCTGGCATGATCATTAACATAATAAATATAAACTGAATGATGGAAATTGTGCGGAATCTATAATTATAAAAAAGATTGGACAATATCCATATTCTAAACGGAGATATGTGAATCTGATGAGCTTGATACAAGGAACATAATAACTCAATACTAAGTTGAATCTATGTATGTATGAAAATAGTATTTATCTGACTAGAAATGATGGTATAGGCCCAGCTAAATCTAGAAAAACTAAAACTAGAGGTCTAAAAGCACTAAAAAGAAACTCATAAGTATCTCTAACACCTCTAAAACAAATTGGGTGAAGTTAGATCCTAACAGGTATTCATAAGGTTTTAAAGTCCTAAAATGGTCTATAATAGTGTTTGAGGCAGTGTCTAAATTTTGGAAGTGTTTCGAGGTCAAACGTCCAAGAACGTCCAAGAGGTTCATAAGTTTTTCTTTGAAACGTGCTTGTGGGTGTTTGTGTGCCTTTGCATGTTTTACGTGTTTGTTTAGGTTGAAATTTGTGTAAGAGGTTCCTAACATGTGTACGAGTATTTTATAGTTGGAAACGTCTGGGCATGACTACGAAAAGACCAACCTAAGGGTCCTTGAGGAGGACCAAACCTTGGGTTCTATATAGCTAAAACAGTCACAAACCGCGGAGGCATTGACGCCGATTTGTCCAATCGACGCCCTGTCAATTGGGGTATATCCCTATACTTTGTGGAAGGAGCTTAATATGTCATTCGAGGAGCCTCTAACACTAGCGACAGACCAGCAGGATGGTTTGTTGGTAAGTCTACGAGGTGTAGATGGTTTTGTCAATTGACAACTGCAGATTTTCTTCACGTGTCTCGGACAAAGGAGGGGTGCTTTTGGGATTTCACCTAACTTACAATAAAAATTGGGCTGTTATTTAAGGGAATTCGGGGTACTTTAAGTAGTTTTATTAGTCTAGAACCCCAAGTCTAGTCATTATTTATAAATTAAAACCTATACCCCAAAGAAAAACTCTCTAGAACTCCATCTGAGCATGGAGCAATGTAGGAGCATAGATCTTAATTTCTCCATCAGTTTTGTTTCAATTTTTTGGCAAATCATCAATTAAGGTATAATCTTTAATACTTGAATCTTCTTTCTTCAAGGATCCAAACTTCAAAGTGTTCTCCAAGACTTTTCAAAAGATGAATTGTCCTGTTTTGTTATCTAGCCTTGAGTTCTTGCGTAAAACATTTTGAATCAATAATTTATGATTGAATTGATGTTAATTTGATAATTTTAGGTGAGAAACTCCATGAACCCATGAAATCATGATTTTCTTATTTTGCCTAAATTACGGGTGATTTTACCATGTCTCTATTGTATTGAATTCTTGTGTAGTTTACATTGGGATATTGAATTATGTTAGAAACATGTTGGAATTGTATGTAGGTTGTCATAAATTGATGAATTTCATATTATATTATCTTGTAGCATTGTATTGTGATTATTGGGTTGAATTGGTGATTATGGCTATTGTTAAGAGCCTTTGGATGTGGATTGAATTGTATGAATTGGCTATGGATTGAAGTTGTGGTGGATGGAATGGTGGTATGTTTACCAAACCTTCACTATATTTTTTAATATAGTTATTTCAATTGTGATGTTTGGTATGGTCAATTTATGGTGGCAATTCTTATGTGATATATTTGTGAAGAATATGGCCTCGTCGGTATTACTTTATGAATTGTGAAGAATGTGGCCTTGTCGGCATTAATTTATGAATTATGACCTTATCATACTTTAACTTGTATATGTAAGCATTGTGAAGGTCCATATAATTTATGTATATATGTGAAGTGAAGGCATCTTTTCTTCTAGTTGATGATAAATGTATATAGTAGACTATGGTGATGCGTTAATGTGTGATTGATTGATGTTGGAGTACGAATCTTCTGAGTTGACTAGCTGAGTCTTATGATTATATATGATGATGATTGTGTAGGAGTGAGTAAGGTGACTAGTAGTATACTTAGTTGACCCTATGTGCTACATGAATGTGATTGTACATGTAATAAGAGGAAGTAAATTTGTGTGTCTCGTTGTGGTTGACCTATGTCCCTTTACTTGATACGTGAAAAATGTGAATATGACTCTTGACTTAGAAGGATAAATAACCTTTGTAAGGAATGTGTATGTCTGATTGAAAGATGATCTTGAACATAGTTAATAGGGTCATTAGGGGAAACTTCAACATAGATAGAAGGTTATGATATCCTTGAAGTTGAAAGACGTAATGGTATCCTTCTTCTGTGAATGATGGACTTAGGGGTTGGTTGTCCGGAAAGACATGAAATCATCCTTAGTAAAGTCATGAAGCTACCTTAGTTAACCATTGTGTGGTAGCCCTAGTGGACCCCCTTTGGTAAGGTGTATTATGATTTGGTTGTGACTTATATGTGGTACCTCTTCATATGACCTTACATTGAATTATCTAAGATAAAAAAGGCTAGCGCCGAGAGATTATTCTTGGGTAGTGACTCTATTTAAGTTGAGACTAGAGTACAACGAAACCCTTGATATTCCTTAACCATGTGCCTACATGGGATGTGTCCTAGTTCTACCCTTCGCAACTGAATACCTTTAAAAGGAGTAGGGTAGAGTCCGAATTCCATGCCAAGCTAGTATTGTGTATGTCAATTGTTGACTATTCTAATCATCTAGGATCCATTCTAGTGTTGGATTTTTTCTTCAATGTTTAGGTAGTAGAATGTGACGCTATCTAGACATTGCACGAGCAGACTTTGAAGATGCTAGTGTATACGTTCCCTAAGTCTTTTTCAAGACCATTATGTGAAGTTCTTAATTGTTGAATGTCTATTAAATGGTTTAATTAACGTAGTGGCTTAAGTAAAATGCATGTTAATGAAAAGGTACTCATACAGAGTAGCTTCAAGAATTGCTTAGATAGGCTTGGAGAGGGTGTATGGGCGGTCTCTTCATGTCTTACATAGGTGAGTCTTAGAGTAATTCTATTAAGGGATTTTAATTGATGAAATGGGAATAATCTTATCTTAGGTAGTCTTTAGGATCACTTAGATGTGTATGAAGGGGTTGTATTGGTGGTCGCTTCATAACTCACTCTAGTGAGCCTTCGAAAAATCTTAGGTAGGAGGGCCTCATGTTTATGTGTTTTGCAGTGATCTTGATGCTATATTATGGAATATGACTTATATATGTTTATGTATATTTGTAAGTGACTCTAATACTTGTCTTATTAGGTTTTCTTCTAAAAGAGCATGCTTTATACAAATGTCCTTTATCATGGTTTTAATTGCAATTTACAATACTTAGTGCATTCTAATGTACTAATTCAATATACTTTGTCTTTTATCTAAATGTATAGGTGGCATTCGAGAGAAGTCTTTTAAGTGAATCTTAGATATTAGTATTCATTTAAGAAAAGTTGTGGTATTTCCTCAATTTATTCGAGGTCAACGCTATGTTTAGTTTTCTTCTTAAAGACATTGTAATAGACTTTGATATTTCTATTTTGTTGACGTATGGGGTGTGACCCAAGATATTTGTATGTATAAGATGGTGACTTTGAGCCACAGTCTTTCCTATGATGTTCTATGAAGTATTTTGAAGTTTTATTATTTTGTGTGAAAAGTTTTAATTTCACATTACTTTTAAGACATGTATGCAATAAATGATGTAAAAGGTCATGTACAAGACCTCCGAGAGGTCAAGTACGTTGTGCCAGGATTTGAGATTACTATTTCTTCTAGGGTATACTTTCGGGTCATAACATTATTGTTCTTGGAGAATGAGGACTCACCACTGATTATGTTGAAGTGGATATTGCGAACCGATCTAAACATGATCTGGATGCTGAGAACCTGAACCTACATCACAAGAAGATGTAGCATAGAGTAGGCATCAGTACTTGAAAGGTATTGAACATGCAGGATAAAATACAACTGAAATAACATGTAACTAAACAATACAAATAAGCAATTATATAATATGAACATGATATAGCTATTGAATACTAATCTAATGGATACAAGAACCGCATTTATAAAATGCTAATTGAATACTAATTGATCTGTAAACATTGTCAATGTAATAGAGTGTGAATGATATGTGGGAAATACTAATAATAGACGATAAATCCACATGATATAAAAGTGGAGTGCGATGTATACAACCCATCAAGAGGACCCAATATACCTAGAAAAAGGTATAGATGCATGTCGGCGTGATCAATAAAATGGTGCCCATAGAGGGGACTTACAACCTACCTAAATAGTAGTTCCGTGACTCTTTGGGCACACGTAACCCTAGTCCAACTATGTATTATGCTACTCCCGATGAATTAAGAGGTGAACATATCATGAAGGATTTTCTGTAATACTGGATAGATCGAAACTACACATGCAAACACACAATACAACAATTAACCTAATAATGATGCATTTATGACTGAGGATTGTACATTTGAATGACTAATATATCTGACCTAACATGTGTAATTCAAGAACTAAAGAAATACATAGCGAGGGTTTAAAATTCATGAAATAAAATGAATATTATCGTAATAATCATATTTGGATCATTCTAATATCTAAAACCATATAATTCTAACATTGAAGAAACCCTAGGTCCAGATAATGTTGAAGGAATCACAACTTTGAATGAGAACTACAGACCTATTGGGAAAAGGGAATTCACACGTTATTACCACTTACCTGGTGATGAATTCGATGAAGAAATCTTTCGATTTCGGGTGCGTAATCAATATAAACTTGTTGCGTTGTTGAACTAGGGTTCTTGACCTTTTTTCTCCTATTATGATTCTAATTTCAATGTTTTTAAATGATCTTATATAGGTAAATTCTAGTTATGTTTCTTGGCTTAAATTGACTAAATCCTTATAATTTAAGGTCTAATCCATGTAGTTTAGAGGTCCAACAAAATAAGAAACGACCAAAAGAGCACTTAATTAATTGTCGTCGGAGTGACTAACCAAAAGTAAGTACGATCCATAATTCAATCTACGGTCCGTAGATTAGGGTCTTAGTTCAAGTCTGCCTGACAGCATTTCATTAAAAAGAGCAACACTTTTTACTCGGAGAATGAATTTTAGCAAACCTGATTGCGTTGAAAAGAGGATTAAATTATAGATCATATTATGATCATTTGACATTCAATTGATTTGTGTTCAGATTTATGCCCACTAGAAGTTCCTAATCAATACTATCCCCAAATTGACTACAAAGCTTCACCTATGGTAAGACCTACGGTCCATTATTACCCTTTACGGACCATAGTGCTCTTCCATTGTTAACATGTGAGCATGGGTAGAGGAACCCTTAATCTAAGGACCCAGATGAGTGACTGTGTTCTAGTCTACACAACGTAGGTCTTTTCTTTGGGTCAAAACATAGCTTATTTTCTGAGCTAGTGTAGTGACCCTCATAATGAACTACATTAAACAAGAGCTTAACATGTGTTTCATGAGTTAATAATGTGTTAAATAGTGAATTTTTGTGTTTGAGATCAGTTTGGTAAGTTTGGAAGTCAAATGTCAAAGAACGACCAAGACGTTTAGAAACGAGCCTTGTGTGCGTGCTAGTGTGTTTTTATTTGTTGTGCATGCTTTTAGGTGTATTTAGAGTCTTCAAACAAGCAGGGATGACCCTAGAAAATATAGGTACATAGAAAGGGTCAAAATGTTTAAGATTGACTCCTCGGCGACCACCCTAAAGGTTCCCAAGGAGGACCAAAACGTTGGCCAAGAAAGCTGTCAGGCAGCCGGGATGTGGAGCAAAGGGTACGTTGCGCCTACATCACTTGAATGGAAAATTTTTCACTTCTATGAGGGAAAAAAAATAACAATTATGTCCCAAAATATATTCAAGAACCAAGATCTGGAGGTGACCCCGCGATGCGCAACTATGTCCCAGATTTGGTCGCGTTCTTTTTAAGTCAAAATAGACTTTGGAAAAGGGTCCAATTTATGTAGGGGTATTTTGGGAACTTTGGGGATTATTTGGGCACGGTGTTTAGGTAAATTTAAACATTAATTTTTCATCAAATCAAAACCCTCAAGTTCAAAACAAACAACTCACCAAAACCCTTTCTTAGTAATCCTCTATTGAAGAAGCTTCAAACCCCAAAGAAGAAGACCAAATTCTTCATGTTTGTTCATGAAATATCGTGGGCTTATTCATATTAAGGTATGGTAATTCATCCGTTATTATTCTTTCATACAAGGATCCATTCCAATGACTTCTCAAAAAGGGCTTCAAATTCAAAATTCTTTTATTTTTAGTCTATGCATGGGTCTTTGAATGAAAATTCTTTCATTAATTATATATATTATTTTAATGTTAATTGATGATTTTAAGGCCAAAATCTCAATACACATATTCTCATGCATATTCTCAACTTTTGTCGTATGAAGTGGGTTTATTGTATTTGAATATATAGTGTTAGAGTTCTATTTCTTATGTCGTATTTTGATTACGTACTACCTTAGTATGATTTATTATGAAGATTTTCTTGAGTAGTGAGAAAATGTATAGGCTTTTGATGAAGAGTAAGTTGGTTTATATTCTTATTGATGTGATTTCTAGTGGTATGGTCCACCTTAGCTAGAGGTATTTACTTGAAGAATATGAATATATATATGTATAAATAAGTCTATTGTTATTATGTCCATGAAGGCATGGCATGTGATGATTTGATGTATATGCATGTGGTGTTTTATGATGTTTTTAATGTGTGTCTTGAAGATATCTTGTCTAATGAAATACATGTATATGTGAAGCATGATAGTTTGTGAATTATGATAAATGTAGTATGAGCATCTTTAGAAGTCAAATATATGAATATATTGATTACGTGAAAGGTGTGCTCACATGTACTCACACACACTATGAATGAAAAAATGAAGTTAATGAATGTAAATGGGTGATTTTAGAGTAGACGATCTTCGTGAATAGAGATAAAGTATATAAGACCATTCCCTACTTTTCCTAAATAACTCTAGTAATGAAAAGGGGGGATTTTTGGGTGAACACTATCAGTGAGTTGATAAGAAGAATAACTGGATACTCTTTGTGAGTAAAGATATTGTATCTAATGTACCTCTTGAGATGAGGTCTCTTTATGAGGAGAGATGAGTTACTTAGAAGCAATCTCCTTACCTTCATAGGTATAACTATTGGAAAATCCTTGTAAAGGATAAGATTATGCCCCTACCTTAGGCAAGATGGGATTCCTCATTCGGTGGGGGTTAATAAGAGTATGCCCCACAAATGAATGCCATGAAGTAAGTCTTCTTAAGCGTGACCTACGTAGGAAAGGTTGTGGAATGAGACGATATATATCCAATGCACAAGTACACACTTAGAGTGATTCTTGGTGCTTTCCTACACGGAAATCTATAAATGGTTCATTATATGATGTTAATGAAGTAATGTGACTTTTTGTGTAATGTTAAAGAAGCATGTTGGTATTATGTCTTGTATGAATAAATTTATGTATATGATAAATATGATGTTCCTAGTCTAACGAAATTCTCAAGAATAAGTAAGGTGGAGGTTGTAGTGTAGGATGCAACTTTCACATCGCAATAAGTTTAACATGGGGGTTGTCTTGTAGGATGGTCCTTTTCTGAAGTTTCAAAATTCATGTATGTTCTTCTAGTGTTTTTAGTATTGAATTTTTACTTATTAAATGAAATGAATCATGCTTATCTTTGGTAGTCTTAACGGTCACTTAGTTGTGTATTAAAGTGATTGTATGTGCGGTTTCTTCATGTATAACCTTAGTGAGTTTTAGCATAACTTTGGATAGGAAAAGTTTCTATATGATATGGGTTTACTGTTAAATGTGACTTTAACTTGAAGTTTATCAAATTTTTACCTTATATGCTAAATGATGATTCATATGATACTTTATGACTTGATTCATGAGGGTTTTACTAAAATAGCATGAAAGGTTTGTTTAAAATAAAATCCTTTTTGCATGTTTTTGCATAATGCCATACTTAGTACAACATATGTACATACCCCATACTCTTTTATATTCCAAAGTATAGGTTCATAGAAAGTGAAAGTTCTTACGAGGCAAAACATGGGACGTCAATTCTTTCAAGATTGGTATGTCCTCATATATTCGAGGAAATAGACTATGTTTCTTTTAGTTTCTTCTTTTTAAACATTGTATATTACTTAATAAGTTTTCTTTTAATATAAAGGGTCGTGAACCTAAGATATCAAGATGTGTCTTTAAGTTGGCTTGTGATGATGAGGCTTATTCCATAGCTTTTATAATGAAGTTTATTTTTAATATTTACTATGAAAAGTTTTAATTCTGCACTAGTTTTCATACCTATGTAATGAATGATAGCTAAGAGGCTTGTGCAATACCTCCGAGAGTACGAGGACGCCGGTAACTTTGGGGGTTGCTCAACGCTTGGTTTAAACTGTGTATCAGAGCATAAGGTTTTGGGAAATAGTTTAGGTTCCAAAGTCTCATAAGCCATATCTAGCAGAGTCTTGTTCATTAATGTGAGTCGCGAACCATCCATGAGCGAGAGGTTATAAAGTGATAGAAGTTTCACTTTCTTCATCACTCTAGTATCGTGACATAGAGTCGAGATCTATAAGTGTCTTTTCTCAACCTCTTCTCTAGTGTTTATAGTGTATAAATACGAGAAGGACACCATCTAGAAGGGATGAGGGAGGAGTAGCTAATGAGAGAATACCTCCCCAGGGTTAGCAAGTCACTATATCTAACCAAGAGTATGTGAATGAGGAGGTTCCCCCTCAAGAACCTCAAGTATCCCAAATGCCTCAAGTGCCCCAGGGTCCTAAAGCTCCCTATGTTGAACGGATATGACTACTGCAGAGATAAGGGCTTCTCTTTGGACTTTGACCCAACTCATGACGACTCAAGCTCAAGTTGGCACCAATTAGGTTGTTTCGCAATCTAACCTAGGAGTTGGACATCAACCTAATGCAAGTAATCGTACTTCTAGAATCCAAGATTTCATGAGAATGAATCCACAAACTTTCCATGAAACCAAGGTGGATGAATATTCACAAGGATTCGTAGATGAGGTGTTCAAGGTCGTGGAAGCTATGGGTTTGACTCCTAGAGAGTAAGATGAACTAGCCGCTTATCAATTAAAAGATGTGGCTCAAGTGTTGTTTAAGCAATGGAGGGATGATAGGCCCATAAGGGAAGGTCTGGAAGATTGAGAAGTGTTCAAGATTGCTTTTATTTATAGTTTATTCTCCATAAAGTTGAGGGAGAGAAAGTAAAATTCAAGAACCTTAATTAAAGGTAAATGAGTGTGAAAGTCTATTCTCTCATGTTCACCAACCTCTTTAAGTATGCCTCATCCTTGGTAGCCAACTCTAGAGATGGAATGAAAAAGTATGTGATGGGAGTGTCTAGCTTCGTGGAAGAAGAGTATCGTACTACAATGCTCCATAATGATATGGGTATCTTTAGACTTATTGTGTATGTTCAACAAATGGAGGATTCCAAGCTTAGAAAGATTAATAGAGACGGGAAGAGGCCTAGGTCCGATGATCCAAGTCAACCGAAGTCACGGAAGAGGTTTTATAATCAAGAGTCTTCCATGGGAAACAAGGATACGATCTTAGAAGAAAATTCTCAATGAGGTGGTTATGCTTTTGAGAGGCATATATGTACTACTTATGGGAACTACATTTTGGTAGATATCTTACTAGTACGGAGAGTTATCTTGTATATTGTAATAGGCATCATAAGATAAGAGATTTCCTAATCCCCAAGACAAAATGGAGGGAGACAAACTAAGATCATAATGATGGTCAAAATCCTAATGATACAAAGAAGAATCGTTTCTATGCACTTCAAGCTAAACAAGGATTTAATTCAGAATGAAGGACCGGGTACGTCATGGTTTGTTATGGTTCTTTTGATTTGATTTAGATGGGTTTACCCTATTTTGGGGGAGAATTAGTTGAGTATTAAGGTAATTTATATCCTTATCTTTTACGTCTATTCTTACTCAAGCTTGAGACGAAAACCCTTAGTAGTTTGGTTTTGTTTTGGAGACTTCCATATTAGTATGAGTTGCATGTTTCCTTATGTTATAAGTGTCATGTATGATATGATGTCTTGCATGCTCTTGATGATATTTCCGTTAATTTCTTCATAGTTGTTATGTTTGTATGCCAATATGTGATTTTAAGATCATTAAATTTTTATCCTTATAGTACTATGATGAGCATGTCTAATGTTGGAGAAGGTAGTTCCTTCATAAGTGAAATGAAAATGATAAAGTGTGTACTTTAAATTGTGGAAATAGTTCCAAATTTGCTTGTGTTGATTAAAATGCTTAATGATGTGTATTTGGTGTTCCTTGTAAGTTTGGTACATTGACTATGAATGTTATGTGAATTATTATATGTGTTTTGAGCTGCTAGTTAAGTCGTTGATTTCGTTAAAAGAGTTTAGTCTCATTTGAGGACGAATGTTTTTCTAATTGGGGATAATGTAGGGACCCTCAAAATGAACTAGGTTGAACAAGAGATTCAAATGTGTTTCATGAGTTAATAATGTGTTAAATAGTGAATGTTTAGTGTTTGATTTCAGTCAGGTATATTTGGAAGTCAAACGTGAAAAAATGACCTAGATGTTGAGAAACGAACCTTGTGTGTGCGCTAGTATGTCCTTATTTGTTGTGCTTCTTTTTAGGTGTTTTCTGGAGTCTAAAACAAGTTGGGATGACCCTAGAACCTATATGTACATACCAAGGGTTAAACCATTTGAGTACGACTCCCAGGGGACCACCCTAAGGGTCCCCAAAGAGGGCCCAGACGTTAGCCAAAGAAGCTGCCGGACAGGTAGGATGTGGAGCCAACGGCACGTCGCACCTGCATTAGTTGAAGGGAAAACTTTTACCAGCAATGCAGGGCCACCACAAACAATTCTTTCCCAAATAAGATTCCAGAACCAACATCTGGGGTTGACCTCGCTACGTATAGCCATGTCCCAGATGTGGTCACATTTTTTATAAGTCAAATTAGACTTTGGAAAATGGTCTAATGAGTGTAGGGGTCTTGTAGAATTTTTGGGGATTTTTGGGGACGGTTTTTAGGTTACCTTGAACCCCAATCGCCCCATTAAATCAAAACCCTCAACTTCAAAACAAAGAACTCTCCAAAACCATTTCTGTTAAGTCCTCCGTTGAAGAAGCTTCAAGCTCCAAGGAAGAAGACCAAATCCTTCAAGTTTATTCACCAAATCTCCTAGGTGACTTCCTATTTAAGTTATGGTAGTTCATCATTGACTCTTCTTTTATTTAAGGAGCCATTCAAAAGACTTTTCAAAAAGGTTTCAAATTCAAAATTCTTAATTCTATTTTTGATTGTAAGCCTGAGTCTTTGCATGAAATGTTTTCATGAATGAAATGTGTTATTTTATATGTTAGTGGATGAATTTTAAGGTAAAAACCCAATGAACCCATGCTCATGCAAATTCTCAACTTTGACGTATGAAGTGTGTTTGTTGTATTTGAATAGATAATGTTAGATTTGTATTTCTTGTGTTGTATTAGGATTACCTACTAGCTTTTTAAGCTTTATTACTGGGATTTTTTGAAATATTGAGAAAGGGTGACTAAGGCTTCGATGTAGGGTAAATTGGTTTATGTTCTAATTGAAGAGAATTTGAGTGATATGGTCCATCTTTTGTGGTGGTGTTTATTTGAAGTATATGAATATATACATTATATTCATACATATACATACATATATATATATATATATATATATACATATATATATATATATATATTTATATTTATATATATAGGTGTATTGTGAGTATTGCCTTCAGGCATGTCATGTGAAGTAAAGTGATAATCAGATTGATATGCATGTGGTGTTTCATGAAGTTGTTAATATGTTTCTTGAAGATATCGTGTCTAAATAAAGTACATGTATGTGTTAAGCATGACAGTGTGTGAATTTTGATAAATGTTGTATGAACATGTTTAGAAATTAAAGTTATGAATATGATGATTATGTGAAAGGTGTGCTCACATGTACACACACAATATGAATGATAGAATGAAGTCAATGAATGAAAATGGGGGATTGTAGGGTAGACACTCTTCGTGAGTAGAGATAAAATTTCTATGACCATTCCCTTCTATTCCTAAACAACTCTAGTGATTAAATTGGAGATTTTGACGAGGAACACTCTTAATGAGGTGACATGAAGTGTTTAGTAGCAACCTCACTATTTCCAAGAGATTTCCAAGATAATTTGGGGGTTAGATAAGCTTCGTGAGTTGAGATATGGCATTCGAAAGTAACCTCTAGGGATTACGTATTCTTCAATAGATGAGATGTGGTACTAAATAGTTATATATTAAACTAAAGTTAACCAATGTTTAAGAATCCGTGGTGGAGTTATGCTTATCACCGAGAGGATCTGAAGAATGGGTGGATACACTACGTGAGTAGAGATGTTATATCCAATGTACCTCTTGAGATGAGTGCTCTTCGTGATAATAAATGAGTTAGTTAGATGCAATCTCCTTATCCGTTAACTATGCGCCCACATTGGTGTAGCTATTGAATAATCCATGTAAAGGCTAAGAGTTCGACCCAACCTTAGGCAAGTGGGGATCCCTCATCCGGTAGGGTTAATTCCGGGAATCCATAACTAGCTCTCATAGTCTATGTCGATTAAAGCTACCCCAAACAAATTAATGTTACTATATAAGTCTTTTTAAAGCTTTTCCACTTAGGGTTGTTTGTGGAATGGGACAATCTATCCTTTGCACAACTAGTCATTAGGAGGGAGTTTTGGTGCGTCCTTATATGAAAATGTATGAATGGTCCATTATATTATCTTAATGAAGTAATGTTACTTTATGTCTAATGTTAAGAAGAATTTTGATATTATGTCTTGTATAAAGAATGTTATGTATATGATGAATGTGTTGTGCCTATCCTAAGGTAATTCTCAAGGAGCACTATGGCGGAAGTATTTGTATGAGATGGTACTTTCACATTGGACTAAGTGTAGCTTGGGGGTTGTCTTGGAGGATGGTCATTATGTGAAGTTTCTAAACACATGTGTGTTCCTCTAGTGTCTTTAGTATTAAAAGTTTACAAAGACCTGTGAGAGGTCGACGACCCAGTAACTTCTGAGGCATTCTACCCGGTCGTTACATCTAGGTTTGGGGAGGGGTTCGAGTGGTAGACTACAGACCTTAAGCATGGACAGTATGTCACACTACAGTCAATTAATGGTGACCGTAGGTTGCACCTGCAGTTTCTGAAAAGCTTAAATGTGGTCTATTTTATGATACAATGTGTTACATTACCTTCTCTTGGGAACATGCATCCTTGGATGAAGACAGGACTAGCTGAAATGGAGGGAAATGGCTCCAATTCCTACCATCAAAGAGTGGAAACTTAATTTCTTGTTGATCTTAGTTCTAAGAACATGCAGATACGCTTAAAATTAAAGTACAAACTTATGTAATATGATACTAAGGTTGATCTTACACATAAAAGGCTAAAAAATTGAAGATGAATCATAACATAAAGATTGACTGTGTAACACCTTGAAAATCAAAGACACATTATAAAGCCTAAAATAGGCGTCAGAAGGTCTAAGTAGTGCTTCTAAGTCTATTGTTAATGAATATAGGTCATTAAGAGGTTTAAGAAACAAAACGTCCATGACGTCCGGGAAGGTGGTTCAAAGGGATGTTAGTGTGCCTTAGACTATTTGACTAAATTTTAGGAGTTGAAAATGTACGAAAATTTGTGGAAAGGTATCGAATAGGTGTTTGACTTGTTTCATGGTTGAAACATAGGGGTATATCTCCGCAAAGAATAACCAAGTGCCCCTGAGGAGGACCCTTGTAGTTTATGAAACACTGCATGGTAGTGTGTATCGATGAGATAAAAGATGGCTCGTGTGTTGATCTACGGGGCATTGATGCCACCGTCGTCATACACTTAGGATGGTCGAGAATTCCCCTTCACCCGCACCACCTCTGAACTCGTCGACAGAGTGCAATGGTGCGGGCTGCGGTCCGTGCATGGATCGATGGGGTGTCAATGCCACCGTCATCCCACACATAGAAAACTTGGAGGAAGCTCTAGCCTTCATAGTCTTTGACCAAGACGATGGAGTGGAGGACGGAGGGGGGCTGTCCGTCGACTCACAGACGTCTCGTCTATTGGGGTTTCATCTATGAGGGTCAAGTTTCCTGCCTAAATTAAGTTGGCCTCATTTAATTAGTTAGAGGGTTAGGTGGTTTAATTAGGGGTTAAGGGAGTCTGATTAATTTGATTTAAAACCCAATATAAATACTCCCAACCCTTATTAATCTAAACACAACTCTCAAATAAACACTCTTCCTTCTCTCTTATCTCTCTCTCTACATGAACTCACCATTGAAGACTAGCAAGGACTAGGGTTTGGGAGCTGGAAAGGTATGAATTCAACATCAAATTGTTGACAAACACTAAGGTATGGGTTATATAAACCTTTGAGACTTTCCTCAAAGGTTTCCTTCAAAATAGATTTCAAAGGTTAAGTTTTCTTATGGGTTTGATCCAATTACGAGATTGAAGAGATGAATTGAGCGTTTGATGATTACTTTAGGTTATATTGAGCATAGTAACACGTAATTCAACTTGTTTATGGTAATTATTTATGTTTTTTTCTAAATTGAAGAATATGATCCTCCATCCCTCACCTTAGGTAGTGCTCTTCACCTATATTGTGTTGTGATCATTCAATTGAGTTGGTTGTTGATTTGATTATTACATATGGTTTTATTATGATCAAATTCAGATTAATTATAGGCTTATCATGCTAGTTCTTGAGATGTGATTTGGTCATGAATTATAATGTGAAATGAACGTATGTATCTTATCTCAAGTTGTGATCTAAAGTTGAATTTTGTTATAGAGATGCAATTGTTCTTGTTATTATATTTGTTGTCATTGTATGATGATGTTACTCCCCAAGTTGGGTTTAGTTATGTCTTGATGGTAAGACCTTGATGATAGACTGTGAGGAAGACTTTGTAAGTCTTAGAATCTCTATCTTTACATCCAAATTGTGATTGATTGTTGCTAAGTAATGATATTACATTGGAGTATGTCTTTACTAGGATTATAGGGTGGTATGATGTTGAATTGAAATTTTGATACTTTGTTGTGAGGTTTATTAAGGTGTATGTTATATAAGGATGGTGAAAAATATCAAAGTTCCTTAATATGCTATGAATTGCTAATGTGTTAGCATTACTTATATGAATTGTGATGAAAGGACTTATACTCATAAAATTCTTATTGAGCTATTGATGATGATGATTATACAAGGGGTAGACTCTATGGTCTAAATTAAGCTATGATTTATAATTAAAGGATTAAAGAGAGTTCAAAAAATGGTTAGCTTATCACCAAGTGAACTAGATAGAGGTGTGTCCCTTTGCACATAGGGAATGTAGGAACACTACATTACTCTTGATATTGGAGACTACAATGAATGACACATAAAGAGGGTCCCAACTAAATCACCTAGTTCTTTAACTATGTTGCCCCCATAGGAATAATATCTTGTGTATCCACGTAGATTCAATGTTTCATGTTTCGGTACTACCTTGGAAGGTAGTCCGATTTCTTTCGGTGTAGGTTTTATGACACCGGATTCCACACTACCTCATGTGGTCTATGTTAGTTAGGGCAAGATGTTCCCAAATGGTAAAACGAATTAAAGTACTTGAACTGTAACTTATATAGCCTAAGGGGTCTTACTTAGTCTAGGAAGGGGTATGGGACTCTGCCTAAACATTGCACTAGTTATCCTTGAGGGGAGTGTTAGGAAGAGGTTCTTATATATGTTTATGTTATGATGATATATGATGCTACATGATGACCATGGAACATTATTGATACTATATATTAATTAGTTCATTTATGAATGTACCTTGGGTTATAATGTTAATATATGATAAAATGTAAACCTAAATGCATGATATGTAAAGTTGGACATTGGTCATGTTTTCTTGTTGAGGATACTTTATTGAGTAAGGTTATGAGGCTTTGCTTGGTCATTGCACTTGTTGACTAAAAGGACTTGTGAGTAGTTATCTAGCTTATTATGACATGTTTGACTCTTATTCATTCTTGTGTTATTATTCCTTGATGTTAAGGTTGTAGTAAATCATGGTTTCAAGTATGTTGAGATAAGTATAACTTGATAAGATAGTAAGCATTTTTGGTTTGTTGATATGACTTACTTGACTTTGCATTAAGTCCCAAAAATGGGTAAAGTGACATGTTTTGACAGAAAGTCCATTTTTGCATGTTTTGCTTCTGTATGTGCATAAGATCTCATACTTAGTAAATGTGGAGTACTAACCCCATTTTCTTCCCTTTTCCTAAATATTTTAGGTTCCAATCGTTGAATAGTTTGGAAGGTGACATTATTGAAGGCTTGGATTGTCCCTTTAATCCAAGTGGGGTAGGTCCTCAACTTTCGAGGGCAATGCCATCCTCTAGCTTACCGATTTTTTTATGAGCTTATTGACTCTTTCATTCCTTTCATTTAATGGAGTATTTTATTTTGTATAACCTACATATGGTCTTGTTGAATTGATGTATGGGCTATGCCCATATTGTGATATTCGTTTCGATGGTATGAGATGAGAAAATTGTTGAGACTGTTTCTATATTTTATGCATATGTACGTGCAATAAAAGTAGAAGTCTATTTAATCTTCCTATACAAAGGGTCTATGTATATTCGATATAAATATATATATTATTTGTATATAGAGGTAAATGTAAACCTTCAAGTAGTGATAATGAATGTTTTAAATTTTTCCACATTTTTCAACCTATGAATGTAATGACATGAAACGAAGAGGCTAGTCTTAGTCATTTAAAAGGACAACGACGCCGGTTATTTCTAGGGGGTAAATTTGGATGTGAAAACCTTGGTATTTGAGAATGAGGTTGAATATTGTTGAGGTATGTCTCTCTCTATACCACGTCAATGTAGGTTATTGTGATGTGCGCCACACTTATTAGTAGGAACCTATATTATTCATAGGAATCACTACCTTTTTTGGAAATCTTATATCGTGCCAATTGAGAATACATATGGTGACCCTTTTGGATATAGTCCTATTGTTTTTCTTATAGGAATCATGAACACTCGAAGGAATACGGATCCAAGACTTGAAGAAGAAGTTGATAATACGGTAGCTCCTTCCATGATTAGCAAGTTTCTCCACTTGAAGAAGATGATAATGTGGAGCAAGCCCCGACTAATTTTCCACCTTTGACAGAGGCTGAGATGAGGGATATTCTTGCTCAAATGTCCCAATCCATGACTACTCAAGCACAAGACACGACGATTCAAGCCCAAGTTATGACAACGCAAGCTTATCTGGTATTGCTCTCCGTCCTCATCAACAAGTAACTACCATGGCTTCCCGTCTAAGGGACTTCTCTCTATTGAACCGTCCTATTTTCTATGGGTCTAAGGTTGATGAAGACTACTACCAATTCATCGATGAGGTCTACAAGAGACTATATGCTATGGGGGTGTTTTTAGGTGAGAAGGACGACTTGGCCACATACCAACTCAAGAATGTGGCTTAAACTTGGTATGTGCAATGGAGGGATATAGTTCATTGAGGGGTGGTACGGTGATTTGCGAGATCTTTAAGGCCACTATTCTATATCGGTTCATCCTTAGGAAAATAAGGGAGGAGAAAGTGACGAATTTCATCAAACTTCGCCAAGGAGGAAAGATTGTCCATGAGTACTCTTTGGAATTCATTAAGTTGTCCAAATATACTCCTTCTTTTGTGACGGGGGTGTCGGATGACTTAGAAGAGGAGTGCCAATCGGCCATGCGACATTACAACATGAATATTTCCCGTCTTATGGTGTATGAAAAAAGGGTTGAGGAGACAAGGTCTAACCGAAAAAGTTGAGATGATAAGAGAGCAAAGTCATTTAATAGAGGTTCTTCAAAGAATAAGCTTGAGATACAAGACAAGCCTAGAGTTAAGAAGCATGTTTCAATCAAGTCCCTTCCAAATTCCAAAGAGCTAGTGGTGATAGGGTGTCTAACCCTAAATTCAAGAAAGGAAAAGGTACTAATTCACCAAATCAGAAGCTAACCTGTGGAAAGTGTAGTAGAAAGCACTATGGTGATTTTCTTAAGGGGATGGATAATTGTTTTAGTTGTGGAAAGAGTGGTCACAAGATGAGAGATTGTCCAAACTTGAAGAGTAAAGACAAGGGTAGTGGTTGAGCTCAAGCAAGTGGTTGTAGTGATGCTCCAAAGAAGAACTGCTTCTATGCTCTCCGCTCTATGGGTCAGAAAGAGACCTCTCCCGATGTGGTGACCGGTATGTTGAAAGTTTTCTCTCATGGTGTATATGCCTTACTTGATCCAGGTGCTACTTTATCATTTGTTATGCCTCTAGTAGCAAAAAATTTTGATATTTTACCCAATATTTTTCATGAACCTTTTAAAGTGTCTACTACGGTGGGTGAGTTTGTTATTACTCAAATGGTGTATCGAAATTTTCCAATAATGTTGCCCAAAAGAGTTTCTTATGTTGATCTAGTAAAAACTCAATATGTTTGATTTTGATATATTTTGGTTATGGATTAGTTGTATGCATGTTTTGCGTCCCTTGATTATAGGACAAAAATGGTGAGGTTTAACTTCTTAAATGAATCCATTGTTAAGTGGAAGGGGGAAATTCTATTCATAGAGGTCGTAATATTTTTAGTCTAAAAGCGTGCAAAATGATCTCAGAAGGTTGTATTTACCATATAGTAAGAGTCCAAGATCTAGACTTCGAAGTTGCTCCCATTGAGTCAGTATCCATAGTGAGTGAATTTCTGGAGGTCTTCCCTATGTCCTTCCCAGTATTCCTCCCGAACAGGAAATTGACTTTGGCATTGATTTGCTATAAGATACAAATACCATATCAATTTCTCCTTATAGGATGGCTCCGGCCGAGTTGAAAGAGTTGAAGGATCAACTTAAGGATTTACTAGATAAAGGTTTTATAAGGCCTAGTATTTCACTGTGGGGTTCTCCGGTTTTATTTATTAAAAATAAAGATGGGTTCTTGATAATGTGTATTGATTAATGCCAACTCAACAAGTTTATTGATACGCTCAAGTTTACTTCTCAAACCGAAGTAAAAGCGGTCGCATCAAGTAAAGAACCCAACTAGTGAGGTTGAGTTCGTTCCCGCGAGGAAAATGGTTTAGACTTAACTTTATTCTATTATTACTTCTTTTTAGTAAATTATTTCCCTAAAATAAATAACTAGAGGGCTAAAATAAATAACTAGAGGGGTTTTTTATTAATAAAAGCAACTACATAAATTAGAGTAAACAAGTGACAGGTTCAAGTATTGGAGTTTAATCAAGTAATGAGAGTAACTAGGGCATAAATGTTTCCCACAGGCTCCTAACTAGGTAATTCTAGCTATAACAATCCTTTCCTAATCTTGCATTCAAAATGATATGTTAGGAATCCATAAATCCTTGGTTTGGCATCTAGAGAATTTCACTCCGCACCTTTATCCGGCTATGTGTGTTGCTTTACTAAACCTTATCTTTACCTCATATTAAGCATAATATTCTATATTTGACTAAGTTGTTACTTAGTACTAACCGACACTAGACTATCATATAGTATAGACTAAATCTATGATAATTCATTTATCTACCTTATTGGTCTGGCAAGTAGCAATAATGCGAGTTCTAACATTGTTCATCCATTAAAAAGACTTCTAAGCGAAAGAATTATCAATACATGCAAGACACTATTCTTGAATCGTTATTTTAGCTGGGTTTTACCTTATTATTTACCCATGGTTCCCACAACCCTTGTTATGGAGTTTACTTACCCATGGTTCCCACAACCCTATTTATGGAGTTTAGTTACATAATTCATAATAATAATAATGTAAGAATTAATGCACTTACTTTGGTGAGAATGAATAAAATCCATAATTTACTTGAATAAATCACAAAACACCAAGAATCGATTCTGGAAAAGTAATATCAAATCCCAAAATGGGAGTTCAATACTAAGACAATAAAATTTAAAATTATCCAAGAGCCTAACACTAAAAAAGAGGTTTTTCAGGCTATTTATCAGAAACAAAACCTAATAAAAGAGGGAAATCTATTTCAGGAAAAATATGCCCAAAACGCGTCTTAGTCGACGACACTCGTGACGGACCATCGTGGTATTCTGTTGCTCTATACTTAGCTATTTTTCAGCTGCTTTTCTTCATCAAGTCTCTGTTACCCTCGATGGACAGGTGTGAAGGATCATTGCAAGCATGAAGGTCCGTCAAGGGGCTTCATTCTACAACACTTAGAATGTTCTAGAGTTCGGTATTGGGATTATTCTCTGTTAGCATTGACGAATGTGCACGACGGACCTTCGTGGCTATGATGGTCCATCATGAGCTTCTGTGGTCCCACACTTGGTCAGAATTCACAAACTTCTTTCAACAACCATTATCTTCTCACGACGGTTGACCCCTACGTAGCGTCACAGTCACGATGGACCGTCGTGGGGTCTGTAGGTGGTCACTTCTGCAATTTCATCTCAAAATTTCTGCGTTCTCCTTTGGACAGATTTCCTGGATATAAATAGAAAACTACATCAAAAATCAATACAAAAAGGCTATAGACACACACTAAACTTAAGGAAGAGGAATTGAAAGTACCGTGAAATCACTGTACATCAGTTACCATTAAGAATAAGTACCCTCTCCATTGGATTGACGACTTGTTTGATCAACTCACAGGGGCAAGTTACTTTTCAAAGATAGACTTGACATCGAGGTATCATAAACTTAGGTTGAGATAGGAGTATGTACGAAAGACGACCTCTTAGACTACGTACGGGTATTATGAGTTCTTTCTTATGTCTTTCGGTATCACTAACGCTCCGGTGGCATTTATGTACCTAATGAATAGAGTATTTCTAAATTACCTATATTCATTTTTCATTGTCTTCATTGAAGATATCCTTGTTTATTCAAAGAATAAGGATGATCATATGGGTCATTTGAGGGTAGTAATGCAAACCCTTAAAAAAGCATCAATTGTATGCCAAATTTAGTAAGTGCGAGTTTTGTTGAGGTCGGTGACTTTTTTTGGAACATCATCTCTAGTGAGGGAGTTCACGTAGACCAATGGAAAATGGAAGCGGTGAATATTTGGCCTAGACCATTGACTCCGACTGATAGTAGGAGTTTCTTGTGTTTAATGGGTTACTATCTGAGGTTCGTTGATGGTTTCACATCCATTGAGTCTCCTTTGACTACTTTTACTCAAAAGAGTAAGAATTTTGAGTGGTCGGAGGTATGTGAGAAAAGTTTGAAATTGTTGAAAGATAGGCTAAATTTTGTTACGGTGTTGAGTTTACTAGAGGGTACAAAGGGTTTCAATGTGTATTGTGACGCATCCCGAGTGGGTTTGTGGTGTGTACGTATACGACATGGAAAGGTGATAGCCTATGCCTCTAGGCAACTAAAGGTACATGAGAGAAATTACCCCACTAATGACCTTGAATTAGCGGTCGTGGTGCTTGCCTTGAAAATTTTGAGGTATTACTTGTATGGGTTTCATGTTGATGTTTTTACCAATCATCGGAGTACCAATATGTGTTTACCAAAGAGAAGTTCAATCTTCTCCAAAGAAGGTGTCTATAGTTGTTGAAAGATTATGATATGAGTGTCCTCTATCATTCCGACAAGGCTAATGTAGTTGTAGATGCCCTAAGTCGTATGACTATGGGTAGTGTATCCCACATTGACGAAGCCAAGAAGGACCTAGCAAGGGAAGTACATAGGTTGTCTAGGTTGTTGTAAGGTTGGAGAGTTCTGCGGATAGGGGTGCTATAGTTCATTATAACTCCGAGTCATCTTTAGTGGTTGAGGTGAAGTCAAACAACACCTTGATTTAGCTTTAATGGAGTTGAAAGAATCGGTTCTCACCAAGTTGAATGAATTATTCTCCTTAGGGAGGATGGTGTGTTAATGTAACAAGGGCTATTATGTATTCCCAATGTAGATGGGTTGAGGGGATTGGATCTATATGAAGCACATGGGTCCCGCTACTCAATTAATCTAGGATTGACAAAAATATACCATAACCTAAGGGACATATATTGGTGGGAAGGTCTAAAAAGGGACATAGCAAAGTTTGTCGTGAAGTGTCCAAATTGCCAATATGTAAAGGTCAAAGATCTAAAGCTTGGTGGCTTACTACAAGAGATCTAAATTCCTACTTGAAAGTAGGAAGACATCAATATGGACTTTGTAGTAGGTTTACCTCATACTTAAAATTCCTTTGATTCCATATGGGTGGTTGTGGATCGATTGACTAAGTACCCTCGGTTTATCACCGTCAAGTATTCATATTCTTAGGAGGATTATGCAAGAATCTTCCTAGATGACATTGTGTGCCTCCATGGCATTCCATTATCAATTATATCGGATTGGGGCGCATAATTCACATCTAGATTTTGGAGGTCGTTCGAAAAAGGATTAGGTAGTACGGTGAAGTTGAGCACCGCTTTTCATCCCCAAACGGTTGGTCAAGCGGACAGTACAATACAAACCCTTGAAAGATATGCTTAGGGCGTGCATCATTGATTCTAAAAGGAGTTGGGATAGATATTTACCTTTGGTGGAGTTTGCTTACAAGAATAGTTTTCATTTATCCATTTCAATTGCTCCCTATGCAACCTTGTATGGTAGGAGGTGTAGGTATCCTATTGGATGGTTTGAAGTTGTTTTGCCCTCGATTCATGGTCCCGAGTTGAGTTATAAGTCTTTAGAAAAGGTTCATATCATAAGGAACCAGTCGCAAACGTTCTATTGTCGGCAAAAGTCTTATGCCGATGATATGAGAAGGGATTTGGAGTTTGAAGAAGGTGATAAGGTGTATTTTAAAATTTCACCAATGAAAGGGGTGGCTAGATTTGAAAAAAGGGGAAATTGAGTCCTAGTTATGTTGTTACCTATTAAATATATTAAAGGGTTGGTAAGGTTGCCTATAAATTGAAAATTCCTAGTGAATTGACTTCGGTTCATCCGGTTTCCCATGTTTCTATGTTGAAAAAAATATATCGGTGATCACAAGTCCATTCTTCCTATTGAGGATCTTGGTGTCAAAGATAACCTCTCTTATGATGAAGTTTCGGTTAAAATTCTTGATAGCTAAGTAAAGAAGTTAAGAAATAAAGAGGTGGTTTTTGTAAAGGCGTTATGGAATAATCATCTAGTTGAGGGTGCAACATAGGAGGCCGAGTCCGACATGAAGTCCTATGACCCTCATCTTCTTGAAAATTAAGGTTATTCATTCTTTTTAACAATATAAATATGACTAGAATTTGATGTTTCTTGATTTATAGGTGACGTTTTGCACATTATGCATTTTTGAAAAAACACTCACAATGAAGGTACTGTAGTATTTCTCTTAAAAACTTAAAATTTTGCATTTCTCTTGTTTTGAGTTATGTTGTGCATTTTGATATGGTGAGTCTTTATGAAATTATAGGTAGCATGTTTCAACTTGAACCTTGTGCTAATTAACTCATGTAATGTATCTTGCGCTCATAAGTGTTGTGAGAAGGAAATGCCTCATGATGAAGTGTTTTGAGCCTTATGTCTGGTAATATGTGTTTTTGACATTTTCCTTATTTAAATGACATAATTCATGTTGGTTTGATATTTTTTGATTTGTTTGGTTGCTACTCTTGAGTCTATTCCTTCCTTCAAAAGAATTTTACTATAATTCTGGGATGAATGTTCCTAAGGTGGGATGGGGGAGGGGGGGATAATGTAACACCTTAACAATCCAAGACACATTGTAAAGCCAAACATAGGTGTCAGAAGGTCTAGGTAGTACTTCTAAGTATATTTTGAATGAATATAGGTCGTTTAGGAGGTTTAAGAACCAAAGATTCTAAGATGTCCGAGAAGTAGGTTTAAAGGGATATTAGTGTGCCTTAGCCTATTTGAATAACTTTAAGGAGTCGGAAATGTACTAAAATTGGTGAAAAGTTAGCTAATAGGTGTTTGATTAAAGATATGACTGAGGTAAGTTCCAGTTATGTTTCTAGGCTTAAACTGACTAAAATCTCACAATTTTGGGTCTAAACAACGTAGCTTAGGGGTCCAACGAAATAGGAGAAAACCAAAATACCCCTAACTTAATTGTTGTTGGAGTAATTGACGGATAGGACATACTTTCGTAGGTCAATCTAGAGTTCGTAGATTGCGGTCATAGTTCATGTCTTCCTGATAGGGCTTCACTAAAACAAGCATAATTTTTTATTCAGAATTCGGATTTCAGTAAAATTGGTGGCATTGCAAAAAGGATTAAATTATCTATAGTATAATAGGTCATGGAAAACTTTGGTTTTTTTTATTAAGAGTTATATCCAATTGAAGATGACCTAATTAATAATTTCCCCTAAACTAACTGCCAACCTTCTCCTATGGTCATACTAACATTTTTTAGGTCCAGCTACTGATTATAATGGTCGATCATAGTTCGTGTCAGACACTTGGTAAAGGAGGTCTCGATCGATGGACATAGACCCCAAAACACCTTGGCCTACAGAATATAGGTTTATTTCATGGGTCGAGACTTAGCCGATTTTCTGTGTTGGCCTTGTGGAAGGGTTGCATTGGTAAATTATGGACTTAATGTCTGGAACTTTGGGCAGATTACATCCGTGGATAGCGACTATAGGTTGCACCTACAATTTTTGAAAAGCTAAAAGCTAGTATGTGTTGTCTTGTTGGGTGTTATTGGGAATCTTTAATCTTCTACTAAGAGACCTCCTTTAGAAGATCAGGGATTAACTAGAATTCAAGGTTTAGCCAATTCTTTCAAGCTTCCATGAGTTCTCTTTTTGCTTCTATCCACACCTTCAGACATAGACTAGTACTTCAGATTTTCATATGTTTAATTGGGTTGTATTAATTTCCTATAGACTTATTATCTTTGTTAGTATTTTTGTACATTGACTTTCATGTTCTAGGAATTAATTAAGAAATTATTTGATAGACTTTATGTGTACTCTATTTGACTCTTCCATTTAAATCCACTTTCGGGATAAAATCCTAGCCATTAAATTCTTGGGATGTGAACAACTTCATGAGTCGCGGCTTAAATTTAAAACACTTTTGATTAATTCCCAACTCACGAAATTCCGGAGATAATTCTTCTCGAGTTCTTTTACAGAAGTATCAGTAAATAAATTGGGGTATTGGTTGACCAAGTTATCCATGCTAGTTTTGTACAACAACCAGAAGCGGTAGCAGCTCAACCTCTCGACCATTGGACAAAGTCCAACCAAGAATCAAAGAGTGATTTAATCTTAAAATGCCTCTCAACTTATAGAAATGATTTAACCAAAAAGGTTAGAGAGATTGATCTACTGTTCATAAAAGATGACCTCTACTTCCTAACATATGAGCACCAAAAGTTGAGGAGCAAAGAGGATGGACAAACTTAATAGATTCTCACATTCCTCATCAGAAACGCTACCACTTAGGATAAGGTTTTGGATAAACTAAGGAAAATACATTGAAGTTAAACTATATTACTAACTCTCACATTGTACTTATTCGGATAATAGGCTCTCAAATAGATAATGTTCTGAAGGTTTTCTAGACAAGTTAGAGAGGGGTAGCCTAACCAAAGTGAGGTAATACCTTCTAATAGAACCTCAGAGTGATTTTCAAAGTGCCATAAAATTAACTGACGTCGTTTGAGAGGTAACCCAAAACCCTTTTAATCCCTTAATTATTGTTTCCGTAAATAGTGGTGTATTGAGTGTGCAGATTAATGTGTTGAAAGTAATTGAGAAATGCAGATTGGAGAACAAATAATCCATTTAGCTTGTGGTCTTAGAGGTTAGAGTGTCAGACTTAAATTACAATTTGGCTCAACATAATTATAACTTGGAGACTATAAAACTCGGGGATCTCACAAATTCATTAGCAAATTACCCACTAAGTCACCTAACCCTATAAAGACCGCCATTTTGACCACCATTGTTTGGGGGTCTTGTAGATCTTGATGAGGTAAGAAACCAAAAATCATGTCACCGACGGGATCGGAAAATACAACTAATGATTATAAGTTGAGGTTTTTGATGTTCCATGAGATCTTTGTATGTTTGATGCTAAAAACTAATCATTATTGCTAGAATTTAGTATATATAAGTTGATATGATGTGCTTGGTGATGTTGGATAGGTAAAACATGTGGACGTGGAAAATAGAAAGAGAAGAAGACTATTTATTTGTGATCAAAGATAACAAAGATCAAGACGGTCCATGGTCTCTTTTACGGTCCATCATGAAGCTCGTAAAGAATGTCCAATAAGCAAGCTTTGCAGAGTTAAGGTTGATTTTATCCAAGGAAAGATCATGGATGCCCAGATCGGTCGTGCTGATCATGATAGCTCGTGTTGTTGCTCATTATGTTTAACTAGTGTGAATGCCTTGATGGACTATGTTTTGGTTTGGAAAAGTAAAGACCATGGAAGCCCTATTGGGTCATGGACCTCATGACGAGTAGTGGTTCTATTCCTGACGGATTTAAAGTAGACATGCATTGAGGAGTAAAGTTTATCATGGTTGTAAGTACTACATAACCTAAAATAGACCGTTGTTCGTGAAAAGGTTCGTGATAAAAATTATGAAGTGTTTCCGGTATCTAGGCATTGAAATTTCATATTCAATTTTACTACGTTCCGGCCATGGCATGCTTCATGGACCGTGAAGCACATGATGGATCATCAGGTCATCATGAAGCTGCCCAACATTGAAGTCCTACTTTGAGTAGGACTCTTTTTAGAATTACTATTTGAATTAATTATGTTTTAACTTTTAATTAGCTCATCATATCTGGAACGAAAAACTACTTCCTAAATTTTATCTACTCTTGTTTTTTAGTGATTAACATTGAATCGAGGATTAAAGTTTTTTTTTTGTTTTGGAATACAAAGTGTTCTTTGATTCTACAAATTGTCGTAAGTGATTTCTTATATAGCAGTCATTAATTATCTTTGCTTATTTGATTGAAAGAATAAGTAGCTAAACACCACAACTAGGTTTGTGGGAACGATCACTTAAATCTAAGTGTAGATTCGTAATACGAGTAGAACGTAATTCATATTTTCAATATACAACTCAACTTTCATTATTCATTTACTATATTGAGTGCACACATTAGAATGTTCCTGCATCTATAAATTGTTCGAGAGAAATCAATAGTTAGTGAAAACTTGAGTTGAACAGTTGAATTGGAGTGAATATTTGGAGAGAAGAGAACTTTGACTGTAAACTATGCCTAGCTAAAATCTAATAACTCTCTAAGACAGAGAAGATTTAAGTGGAAAATTATCGAACAAGAACAAGAAGTAATTGATACATTTAACTCACATGTAAATATCATAGGTAATTATTACCTGAAACAAGTTCATGAATAAACACTAGATATAACATCATGGTAAGCAGAGGCATGGTTTCATTCATTAATCGTGACAACCTTGAAGTTAACATTCTATTGATTTTGTTAATCTGAATATTTTAACAATAATGGTTACTTGAATCTGACTGCCATACCCATTTGACATTTTTTTCATTGCTTTCTCTAGGAAATAAAAACAACATTTTTGTAAAGGTGACAATAAAATTATTTAAGTAAAGAAATTCTCTGTGGGATCAACCTAAAATCACGTTGCGTTCTATAACTTGTCTTCGACTTTTTATACTTATTAATTGAAGTGTAAGTTTGGACGTATTACTATTTTGGGCCATACATGGGTCAATTATTTAATATCTTGATATGTAAGATCCAATTAAGGAGATACGTTCCATTCACAACATATTTTAAGGTTCAAGATAAAAAATATTTGGAAATTAGAGGTGAAGAGATCATGTTCATCTCACTACAACCCTTATTGATAAAGTTGTGTAGTGATTAAGAGTAGATGTTCTTCATTAAAGCTATAACTTGTTTATACAGTTGCATAACCACAATATAAAAAATTCATTATGCTAGTTCTCCAAAAATAAAAAAAATAGGCTTGAACATTAGTTTTTACTATTTTATTGTATTATACCCATAGAAATATAATACAATTATTACATAATTAAAGAATCGAACTAGATCGATTGTATTGATCTAGCATCTATACATGATTTCTCTAAAATCTAGTATTTCAAATGCTGGAAAAGTAATATACCTTGCCAAAAAAAAATTTAAATACATATTACTAAATTACTATGTCAATATTTTACTTATTGTACTAGATTATGATTTATTGAGCAAAACTTTGAAGGTTATGTATTATGTAGCTACTCTCAATTACCGATTACAAAAATTGAATATTAAAAATACAAAATAAAATATCAAACCTTCACCCCTTCGAGACACATATATTAATTATATTAACAAAAAAGTATAAAAAAAGGTAACATAAACCTAACCTCCAATTAATCATAATGTTGGTTACACTTTTCAAACAACAAATCATTAAGCCCTACACCTAAGCTATCAGGACTCTTCTAATATAAGGTAAAAAAGGAAAACATGCGTACAATTTTTTTCGTAGTGACCTGATATAGTGCATTAATGAATTAGTATACGACAAAAATTTAAAACGGTCGATGTTGAAAAATTTAACTCTAAGAAATCCCTAAACAAATTTCTTAATTAATTAAAAACCGAAATCAATAATATTTTCTCCTTTTAATCCACCATTTTCTTCTTTCTCAAATCCTAAGAAAGAACCTTAAGGAAAAAATTCAGTAGAAGACTTCCATTCAATATTCTTTAATTTTTTTTCAAGATTCTTCTTTAAGGTAAGTCCTCCAAGAATTTAATTCTTTAAATATCAATTTCCTCCATAAAGTTATGAATCAATAATGAAAATAATAAGTTTTATCCATAGAGATTTCAAGAAAAAAATTCAAGGATCTCAAGAATGGGTTTTCTTAATTTTTCTACATCAAGGTAAAGTTTCAAGGCTTGTAATCATGTTCTTCTACAAGATTCATCAAGAACCTTATTCTTATAGGCATGCAAAGGCTATCAGAGTGTTGGACAAGTTCATCCTGAAACCCTACAAAATGAACCTTTTTTGTCTTATAAATCTGAGAAGATTTCTTAAGCAAACACTTGAGTTTTAAACTGAGTTTTTGAGCAAGTTAATACGAGTTTTGAAGAGTTTATAAAACATGATTAGTATTATAGATGAGTATACCATGCATGTTTAAGCCATATGGTATATAGATATGCTATAAGTTTTTATGTTGTAACTTCCCGAGTCATCTATGATCATATGACAATATGATTTTGATGTATTTTGAGGAATAATTTTCAAATATGAATTTAGTAAGAGTATAAGGGAGCTATGTATTCCCAGAGGAATCTTTTTTTTAATAGACAAAATAATTTTTTCCATTTCTTATTGAGTTAATAAGTTAAGATATATTTAAGAGCAGTTACCTCTTTAAAAGAGACATAACTTATTCATGTAGAATTTTTGTGGGAAAGGACTAAAGCTTTCTTCTTGAGAGACATGTTCTAGTATTTGTCCAATCAAACTGTTTGGATAATGGAAAATAACAAGTGAGAATCATGCCCACTCACCCTTCTTCCACGGTATAAGTATAAAATCATAGTTGAATAGAGTTTAATTTATTTTATTTCACATTTAAGTCACCTTTCACCTTGTCTTTGTTTTGAAGTTAAAAAATTGTTTAATTCCCTACCGCACATAAAAATTTCCCTTAGGAACCACCTTGTTTATGAGTTCAACACTCCACACCACCTGTCCATTGCCATTGCTAAAATTGATTTTTGTTTTATGGCATAACATTTTGATAAATGAGAAAACTTTAAAGAAAATAAGGTTCACCTAGATATTATAGAAACAGTTTTAGGCCAGTAGGCCACTTATTAGTAATGAATAAGTACAACATGTAGCAACGGGGAGAATCCAATAAGGACTCTCTTTAGAAACACATATACTATCATGTTGTTAATTGTATTCAAAGAATGTTTATGAATTTTTTAAAATTATTTTTCTCTCTGTTCCACGTTCATATGAGTATCTAAATTTTCTACTGAGGTTTTGAAATTTCATGCAGTTTTAAATTTTAATAAGGTAAGTTTTGGAGCATTACTTGATATTAGTGTTGTAATATGTAAAATTCTTCTCATTCATAATTAATTTGTTGTTGGTTAAAAATTTAACCTACACCCTAATAACTTTTTTTTTCAAAAATGTTGATAAGGTCTTGGTAAAAGAAGTTTTGTAATGAACTCAAACCGCTCTCCCTCGTTGGATATATTTTTATTAGTGATAATAGAATTACATGACATTATCAGCTTGTCTTGTTTAAATAACTCATATAGTTGTGGAAACATCACTATGACAGAATCGTTCTACTTTTGGGAAATATTAAGTGATAGTGCATGGACTGAATGCATATCAAGAACTCGCTTATTTTAAATTCCATGAACACAAACAAACGACACAAACCATTTTTGTATTATTTATCTAACTAATTCTATTTTAGCTTTAATAATTCAAAATCTCTTCTATCTTCATGTATTAAAAATTGACCCTTAAATTTGGTATTTGTCCAAGTAGTAGTCTATTTTATTGTTTTTCCTAGTGTGATTTGGCCGAAACATTCTTTTGAATGTTATATTTGCATATTATCGCATTATATCATGTGAAGGCGT
The DNA here is from genome assembly GCF_036512215.1 of Solanum lycopersicum. Classification (NCBI taxonomy): domain Eukaryota; kingdom Viridiplantae; phylum Streptophyta; class Magnoliopsida; order Solanales; family Solanaceae; genus Solanum; species Solanum lycopersicum. The sequence continues at coordinate 31,667,162 of NC_090807.1, read as the reverse complement.
ATCTTATGCGTATAAAATTTTGTGTCACTGCCAGAGAATATCGTCTGAAAATTTACCATCTGTTGTTTGATTATCTATGATATGACACATGTTAATCATGTGTGATGACACAATATCTCGAGCCATAATGATGCCTATCAACCCAACAGTAGGCAAGCCAAACCATGTCCTGAACCTTGTGAGTAATAGTATTGAGGTGAACTATCCTTAACGAAGAGAAGCATCAATGAACATAAGACATAAGAGGAAGGTTGAAGTGAAACCAAAACTATATATACAAAAGATACCTCACATAAGTTGGTTACTGAAAGAGTAGAAGTCCAAAAAGTGGACCTTAGAAAGAAGATTGTCTAAAAAAAGCAAAAGTCATGTCAAAATGTAAATACAGAAATGAGATAAGATATCCCAGAAAGCCATGTGCTCACCCACGTCCCTAGAACAGATTATTGCAGGATCAAACTCAACACTGATAGCTTGTGATCTAACCTGCATCATATAAAACACTTCATAGTGTAGAATGAATACCAAAGCAAGAAGTACCATGTATGCATGATAGGACGATTGGGAAAGAAAATTAAAATCAGATGAATAAGATAGGAATCAATCACTAACAAAGGTCAACAAAAATAAGAGTAGAGCAATCAGAGAGCAAGTCTAAGGATATTAAATCTAAATCTAGATAGCTATCCCCCCCAACCCCCCTACACACACAAGATTTGCTAGGACACTCAAGAACAAACAAAGAAGAACCCGAACAGAGTCCAATTAGCCCAATAGGTACAGAGAGAAGCAACAACTATGGAACCCAAAGAAAACAAAAGTACGAACTGACACAACCAATAACTCAAACCCAGTCAAAAAATTTGACTTTTATATCGAGCCATCTAGCTCACCATAAACTCTGGGGCATTACCGAGCTAGGTAAGTAAACATTTAGAAGTGAACTCTCTATGATTTTATATATGTCCCCACAATAATGTGTATAAATCCACTCAAGAATCCTTATTCCAACAGCCCAATCGGCTACCACTCTGAGGGCCCTATCAAGCAAATAAGTTATACCGTCTAAAACTCTCGGGAGCACTGCCGTAGGAAGAAATAGTTAGCAAGCTTTTTAACTCAAAAGAGGACCTAAAGTAGGTTATATTGTACTACACAAAAATTAATCACCTCGTGGACTTCCATATAGGTAATTCATTTATAATTCCTAAGGGGCCTACCAAATGAAAGCTAGAGTGTGCGGGTAAAATCAACACCGTATAGGATCCAATTCCAAAAATGGGTGAATCAACTCCAAAAGAACGTCAATCAACATCCACTATCAAGTACCTCACACCACAATCGACCGCCTGACACCAATCAAGGAAAATACCATGCCTCCAATAACATATTGGTATCATAAAAATAAGGAGAAAAGCCAAAAGGATCACACGCAATAAAAATCCCAACACTAAGTCAGCTATCAGAACCAAGTCTGCTATGCCGATCTACAAGGATTTAGTCCATCCACAATGGCGTCTCATACATACAAAAGTTAACTAGGTGTATGGGTCTCAGAAAATACTAGTCTATCCTAGACTAAGGACAAAGATAAATTCCAAAATAAATAATCAACCAACTAGATTCTACGCATGCAACAACAGATACACAACCAATCATGTAATTCACCAGTACCGACATATAAACAACCCTTCAACAAAATGGTACATAACCTGAAATGGCATGAAAAATCAACCCTGCAACTTTGTTTATGACAAGCAGAGATGACATACAAGCAGCACACCCTAATTCACACAATAATACAATCACCCTCAATCTCAAGGATGGGAAGTTGTAGCCTACTTGAAGGACAACTACACGCTCTCCAAATCAGTCCGCCGGAGCATTTCCTTTCCGAAAAGCCTTTAATTTTTTCCACGCTATCAAAATTAAAATCACATTATTAGCACAATTTTTACACACTAAATCATAATAATAGGAAAGAGAACCATTTGCTATTCAAAATTGATAAATATCATGCCTACAAAAGAATTAATTGCTTCAAGTGGTCCTAAAAACTCCCTCAAATTTGTAGTCCCAAATGGAGCACGTCTAAGAGCTCGGAATAGCTACATGCAATAAAAAAAAATGCAAAACTTTTCACAAAAAAAGTCTTTTTGAAGACATCATATTGGAGATACACCACAATCAAAGAACTTCTGACATGCTCCATAGAGTCACCCACATACACAAAGCAAACTAGAACAAACAGGACATCGAATCACTCAAAATGGAATTCTATAACTCCAGATAGTGAAGTTTCAAAGTCACGTTGGATCTCATTATTCCCTATTTAAGTAGTCAGAATTGTTGTTGCTAAAATCTAAATCTAGTTGTCAAAAGACTAATTACTAGTTTCTGAAGTTTTGCACCAACAACACTTGCTTTTGCAATAATTTTTAAAAGAGTCTATGGATGGACCTTTGGAAATCTTTAGGGACTCGATGAAAATAGACCAGATATGCTACCTAACTAAATTTTACATTGCAGACTCAGTGGCACAATTAGAATTTCCCTACAACGTCATTTAAACGAAAAATGTCCCCCAAACCTTAATGCATTTTTATCCAATTTCTAGTGTGGGCCTCGAAATATGACCTGAAGCCCCCGGGAAGCACGCGAAGTGTCCTTTTAGACCACACTCATTATTCCAAAATGAACTGTGCTAACATAATTCTCATACGAGCTTATTTATCAACAATGTGGACCCACGTAAAACTTAAGACAAAATTCAATGACTAAAGTGCCAAATTACCGCAAAGTAACACAGAAAGACTCGTGAATCATGCCAAACATGATACTAGCCTAATTTGGCTACTCCAGAGATGATGCAATTGTTAGAATTCCCATTTTAGGTTGGTTACTATAGGTTATGATGAAATCAACTTTATAAGTTTTAAAATCTCCAAAATAATGAGAAACAAGATAAAACCCAAACAAATGACCAGGAGACGGAACAGTTAGCCCGAACAAGTCATAAATGACATATGATACATACATGAACACTCTTAATGATGGAAAAGGTCATAAACATAGAAATGTCCTAGAGGGTCGTTACAACATCCACTACTAAAAGGACTTTCGTTCGTAGGAGAGAAAGTCATGAAGTACATGTAGGATCAAATAAGCAAGGGAACCGCTCCCGCGCCTCCCTCTCAATCTCCTAAGAATCGTACTAGGTCATGCCTCATATAGACCTTCATCACAGGAATGGCTATAGACTTCAATAGCCTCACATTTCTAGCGAAAATTGTAACTATTTCCTCAATATATGTGAGATGATAATCAAACTCATGACATTATAAGAGAGAACATGAGACTCATGTTGAACATATTGACGCAACATCAAAGGATTAAAACAGGATAAATAGCTCATAGGCCACATCACAAACTTCTTCAAAATCCCAAAAGGCCCAAAGTACAGGGGGATAAGCCTCCCTCACCTCCTAAATATCATCACGCCCTTCATGGGCGATACTAGGAAGAATACCGGGTTACCAACAAAAAATATCATTGGACGACTCGATCTGCATAAATCTGATGTCTACTCTAAGCCAACCAGAGCATATCCTAAATTAACCTTCGATGAACTATGACCTCCTGAAACAAGGTTTTACAACACAACCTACACTCCTTAGACTCAAAGAAACCAAATCAAGTGTGAAAATTCATTCTATACAAGGCCACAAATGGGGCACTCTGAATGCTAGAATTTTAGGTGTTGTTGTACGCAAACTCCCCCAAAGGAAAGAACTGGTGCGCCGAGCTCCGAAATCCATAACACATGCCTAAAACATATCCTCAAGAACCTAATAGATAAGTTATCAAATCCATGAATGCTTCAGGGGCATTAGTTAAAAAAAAGACATAACAAGGAACACAAAATGTCAAAAACTAGTCCTACATGTGTTCTTAGGGATGTTTGATTCTATAATCCTCAACTGATGGTTGTTGGATTTCAAGTCATTCGTACAAAGCACTACGACTCTTAAAAGTTATCGAATAGATCATTTATATGAGGAATAGGATAATTGTTCTTCACCGTCACCTCATCCAATTGTCTATAATTAATACATCTCCACATAGTACCGTCTTTCTTCTTGAAAATATGATAGCGCACCAAAACCTAATACAGAAGGAAGAATGAATTCTTTATCCATGATATACTGAAGCTAAAACTAAGCTCCTTAAACTCAACTAATCAGTACAATACGATGCTATGAAAATAAGTTTAGTACCCGACTCAAAATTAATGCCAAAAAATATATCCCGCTCCAAGGTTAGACTAGGAAGGTTAGTAGGGAACACATATAAAAAATCTCAGACCACAATCAACTTAAAGGCCCTACCCTAGTAACATCTCTAACATAAGCCAAATATTCCCCAAACCCCAGCCACAAGCCTGTGAGTTGTATATACGAAATAACCCCAACCAGTGTGCCATTACAAAAATCTTGCCACACCACCAGCTGAATATAAGGCATGGGTAATACAACACTCTTGACATAGAAACCCAGATCGCTCAATAAGGTGATAACAAGTCCATTCCAAGGACAAACAAATATCCACAATACGAAGCACAATAAGATGCATCCCAGTATCCTACACAATTAGTCACCATAGAAGATCAAAAAAATTGATTCACTACTAAAGAATTCCCTACTAGATAGAAACACGAAATGGCACCACTAAGGGCTCAAGATTCACCCACAATAGAGGAGCACAATAGACAGACACATAAAAATAAGTAGAACCATGATCAAAAAACGATGAGGTGTAATGATAGCATAAGACAATCTTACATATGATCACATTATTTAATGTCTTCGCCACTACTCTAGCGGGAGCAGAATATAAATGATCCTAGGTTCCTATACCATGCGCGTCAACGGTGGCACCTACACTCCCTCCCCGAGAGCCTCCCTGAACACTAGAATGCTGAATTCCTTCTCTTTTTTGAGGGGATCTTATTGCTAATAGTCTCACTACTTGAGGAGCTGGTAAGGCCGATTTAGAGCTAAGACATTGTATAGACTAATGTCCAAGATCCCCATACATGAAGCAACCCCGCGTTGATCAAGCCTCTACGAGAGGTTGGCAACACAGACATGATTAACTTATCTGAAACATTTCATGACCTAATTTGGGCATGTGCTATAACCATCGTGATTGCGTTAGTTACCGTCTAATTACAACAATGATGCCTGAAATGGGTGACTAGGCTGAATTTGCTAAAATCTTTGATGAACCAGGTCTTCAATATTCCTAGGCTTAATACAGACCACCCTAAAGTTTTCATCCTTCCAGGTCCTATTGATACTACCCCCGTAGGCCTTGCCATAGAGCTACTCAAATGCGCAGGCATGGACAACACCAATAAAAAATCTACCTACTGAAACCATAAAATACGACTAAATACATAACTACAAACTCAATCCATTACCAAAGGACTTGAGTATTTCCTTGATTGATTGAATGATCATGGAGGGATGATGGGATAACTTGTGAAATTTGGCCTAATTCGCAGATACCGTCATGGAGCCCTCCTCTAACCTCGAGAACTCATCAAAATTTAAATTTTTTTAATGCTCTATGGGATAAATCTTGTTAGAAAAATTCAAAGAGAACTTTGCCCACTCTATTAGCAATGACCCTGGTGGTATGGTCTCAAAGAAAGAGCACATCCACTGCCTGGCTAGCTCATCTAACGTATAAGTTGTGAACTTCCCTCCCCTCTTCTCTACAAACCCAAAAGCCTGCAAGCTACTCCACTAACCCCAGAGTCTGATGTCGCTCTCGGCATTTAGTAAAGAAATCTTGTGCATCCTCGCCAACTGCACAAGCAAACATCCATGGTTATAGTCTCAAAAACACCCCATGCATCTTTTGTTCCCTTAGTCGAATAACTTTTTTTAAAACATCTGGCTGAATGGCAGCATGTGCTGACGACTGCTGAACTTCTAGGACCGCTGAGAAAGCTTCATAATTTGTATTGGGGCTACATGTTGTTCAATTCCACCAATAGTCGCTAAAATATACATATGCATTATCTATACATCATAGGCGGTAGCTGGTGTTGGTGGTGGCTAGCCTAGTCCAGGCCCCACCGGCTAGGAAGGAATCTAGTCTAACTAAGGCTCTGCCTATCGATTTCGGGTACTCCTTCCCTCGAGTTGGTATTACAGCCCGGCCTCGGGGTCGACCTCTATTTCCTGTGCGAGCCATTGTGTGATACAATGAAGCAAGTAGTAATCGATAAATTTTACTATAAAAGAATGTGCTAGAAGTATACAAAATAAGAAAACTCCCTAAGGACCTCTTGTAGCCTCCTGAATATAATTCACAGACATCTTCACGCTGATCTTTATGACTCTACTAGATGTTAGCTCTGGACTAGTGAAACTGAGGAACCTACTTAAAACTCAATCTAAGGGAAACTAAGTCTCATCCTACTTAAAGGTTGACTGTGCGTGCTCCAAGTTACTCTGCCAGAGCTTTTCCTTTCCGAACAACCTTGGAATTTTGTCATAATATTAAAAATTCAACCATGTACGATCATTTACTGAAATCATCAAAATTAGAGATAGACTATTTTTTTAGTCTAGATAAGGAAATGTGGGACTAGAACGATAATTTCTGGAATTGACTCCAGAAGAGGACCAAAACACTCCTCCAAGCTTGTGCTCCAAACGGAGAACATCTCGGGGCATGGAAAACTCCTTGCATCAACAAACCATATAGACTTAGGAGAGCCACTTACAATGCTGATACACCACAATCAGAGACTTTATTACACACTCAAGATGCTACACATACAACCAACTCAAACTCCAATTCATCGGACATTGAATTACCAAAAATGGAGCTCGAGAATCCATATATTAACGTTTCAAAATAAGAAAGAATCTGATTTTAACTATTGGAATAACAACATATCTGGACTCTAAATGCTAAATCTAGTCGCCAAAATATTAAATTCACGTCGCAAAAGATCTACACCAACAACACAAGATTTTTTGATTTTTTAAAAAAGTCTCTAAATAGACCATTAGAATTCGTTCAAGACCCGATGAAAATAAACCACATATTCTACCTCATTCAATGTCATTGTTGGAATTTCAATACGATGTCATTTCGAAAAAATTGGCCGCACGCCCAAATTTTTGCCAATCTCCAAAATGGGCCTCGAAATAAGACCACAAGTTTGAAAAATCTCACCAAATGTCATTCGAAACAAAAAATCAACATTCCGAAACTAACTTCCTTGAAAAAATTATCATACAATTGTGTTTACCAAGAATGTTAATCAAAGTAAAACTTAAGTTATAATTCGAAGGTTTATGTGCTAGATGTCCCCAAAGTCAGACTGTATGCCTTAGGACTTGTGCCAACCATGCTAACAACCTATTTTTGGTGTTGTGGATCTTGTGCAACTTTCAAATTACCATTTGATGTCGTTTACTTGAGGTTATGACTGAAATCAACTTTTCATGTTTCAAAAGCTCCTATAGGATAACGGGTATAAAACACAAATGAATGACTCGACGATCAAATAGTCAGTCCTGGTAAGTCATAAATTACTTGTGGTCGCTAGGGGAAAGCTCTTAATTATGGAAAGATGACATAAACATAGAAATTACCTGGAGGGTCATTATACCATAGAACAAGAAGCAACACATCGAGCACAAAATAGACAACACATAATATCCCTAATGATGTTATTTATTAAAGGTGTTCAAATTTTTTTTCAATATAGCAGCACAAACCTTTTTCCAAAAATGCACATAGAATCTATCACAACTTGGGCGGAGTTTGTCAATGTATTCTTAGTGGTTTCCCTCTAAGTGACCATTGCAATTGTAAAACTAAGTGATCATTAATATGGACACAAACATAGAACTATTTACTAAGATTGGGCACAGAGTTTAAGAGTAAAAAAAAATTCAAAACTTCTCGCATATAGTAAGCTATGGCTATAAAGTAAAACAAGAAATTTGATGTTAAATTGTTACTAGGTGTGGAAATATGTCCCTTTTTATGGAATGAATAAAAAGAAAAGGCTATTGCATATATTATTATAGAGGTAAAATCCTAATAGCAACTATTTTATATTTCAGGTCTACCAATAGTAAAATGGAAAAGCCAATGATGTTATATCTCTGGCATTCCATTTGTCTTGCTTTGAGTTCTCACTAGCATTTTATTTTTAGATTTTTATTGAGAAACAGTACTCCTCTAACCAGCTTGATCAAGAGTCCGGGGAGGGAAAATTGACAGAGCTCTACTAAAGAATGTGCTAGATATATTTGTTGAAATTGGATTGGGGTCAATGGATTATTTTGAGAACGATTTTGAAGATGCAATACTCGAGGACAAAACAACTTATTATGCTTGCAAAGATTCGAACTGCACATGAATCTTCAAGGATACAATCAGAAGCTTTTCAAGAATAATAAGATGCAGTGTCCTCGACCATTGTAACTTCAAAATTGTTCTCATAATAATTCATTGACAACACTAAAATTTTTACAATTATATCTAGTACATTCTTCATTAGAGCTCTGTCAATTTTCTCTTTCTCATGCTCTTGATCAATCTTGTTAGAGGAGTACTGTTGCTTGATAAAAATTTAAAAAGAATTGTCTCCGACAACTCAAAGCCAGAGAAAATAGATACCAAAGATATAGCAACATCTCTGACTTTTTCATTATACATTTGGAAGATTTGAAATAGGAAACAATTGGCAGTACGATTTTACTTCTATCCCAATTGATGTGATACTCCTCCCTTTTAGTCATTCCACATAAAAGGACATCTTTCCATATTTTTTAAAAGTTAAAGTTCAAATTTCTTGTTTTACTTTATAGCCAGAAAGTTTCAATAGCTTAATTTCTACCACTAGTTTCAAAATTCCTTCTCTTTCTCTTCTAATCAAACTTTTTTTTACTATGATCATCCATTAAAACATATTCATCTAAGTTCAGGTCATGGCTTTAATATTGTTTTTTGTTATTATGATTTTTTGGGTTTTCCCTCTTCTAGAATTTGTTATTCCGTTTGACACGATACTCAAATGCTGCCACATCTTACTAAATAAAATCTAAAATAAGATAAAACAATCAAATATGTGGAAGTTATCACGAGTAAATTAATCTAGCACATAATGAAAAGTTTAGAGGCTTCTCCAATGCAATCTCATAAAAATAAATATGTGAATGATGCTTAGGACAATTATCAATGCCACAGCTTCTAAGGTAAGAATATTGGAGTCAATAGATAATACAATCGCAACGTTAGCATAACGAAGGGACCGGGTAGTAGAACAAAGGTATTTGGAGTCAAGGTTAATGGGGAAACAAGAATAACTTTGGAAATAAAAGTGCAAATTTTTACATACCTCCTAGAGGGAAGATATGTATATCACAGTAGTGGTGAATGAAGCCTAAGAGTGCTTTACAAAAGTAAGAGAGGATATATGCAAAAGTTCGCACCATGTTTGAGATGATCAACCCCAATACGTCCTCTATCCAAAAGCATGAAATGCAAATTAGAGACATTACAAAAGAGCGTAAGCCCCTCAGAGGGCAAATTTAAAGAAAGACTATTGAGTATCTATCTCATTTCAAGGAAATCATCACTTGTAGTAGCAATTTTCTCCCAAAAGAAGTAGAAAAAAATTATAGTTGTTGAACAGACTATATAGAAAAAGGGAGCCCAAGAAGAAGAGATAAAATTGACTTGCTGGGTTATCTCTCTTGCTTATGTAGATTAAGTAAAAAAGAAGGAAAATTTTGGACCTTTCACCACTTGAAATCATGAATTTTTTAGTGTCTAGTGTGATAATACGGATAACATCAACTTGATTCCTTTCTCTATTGATAAGCATTCTAGTCGATGTAAGACATAGTTCTATCATTGTTACTGATACTATATGACATAAAAATCATATGTCTGTAAATACGCTTTAAGGGATGATCTTCTTGTTTTTTTCCCCAGTAAATTCAATATAAAGACTTGATTTTTTTGAATATTTCCTATTTTTAAGGTAAGTAATTTATAGGCAAAGTAGTATTGGAAAGATTTGGATCACACATGGTTCTCTTCGTCGTTATGATTTTGTATCCATTCTCCCCCCCCCCCCTTTTCTTCTTGTTTTTCCGGCACCTCAATTAGTTGTACATTAACATAAATAAATAAAATCGTATAAGTATAAAATAATAGATAGCTCCTTCAAATAGATGATGACATGACCGAACAATTGGGTTGAGGGATTCAAAAGTTTCCAGAGGACAACGTTAACACTATGCCTTATAAGCAAGAATTTAATGAAGTGTTTTAGTTACTTACATTAGTGCAAAATACACTAGAAGAGATGAAATAATGATCAAATACCTATCAAGGAAACATGTAATGTATTTCCTCCCCTCTATATCGTAAATAAACTTTCAAGGAGTGTTCCAAGAATGATATCACTAGATAGTTAGTCCATTATTAACATTAGAGAAAAGAACTTCATTATATAAACTTTTACGACACTTTTCTTAAACATGGATGCGGGACAGAACTCTACAGACTTGATGGACGGGCTTGGACTTGTTAGGTTTGGCCCATTTCCTTGATGATGATTTTCAATTTAATCATAACTTTTTTATCTTTGGACTGTTTTGCGAATGGAGTTGTCGGTCCTTCCCTTAATTCTTACAAGAGAGTAACCATCGGGAAGGACTAGAGACTCTATTTCAAGAACAGTCTAGAGACAAAAAATAATCATGATTACATTCAAAATACACATTTGTTGATTAATAAAAGTGTCCTTGTAGTTTATGAAATGAAGTGTTTTTCTAGTATGATAATAATGGACTAACAATTTTATAATATCATCCTTTGGACACTACTCAGAACTTAATTATTGATTTAGAGCAGATTAAGTACTACATGTATATTGGTTACATATTCAATGTTTTTTTCCTCTCTTTTAATGTAGTTTGCATGCAATATAGGTAATTAAGATTCTTCATCCAATTACTACCGATATGAAATCGTTTTGAAGTAGTCTTTAACAAAGTTGTGAATCTCACAGCCATGTTATTCAATGATGTTATCATTCTATTCATCAAATCTATCTATTTATGTGGTACGCCCATGATTCATTTGTTTGATGAAGATATATAAAGTTACTACAAAAGCAAGAAGAAGGGACAAAAATAATTACAAAACCGTAATGGTGGAGATAGAACTATGTGTTACTCAAATCATTTCAATCTTAATTTACTTGTAAATTATTTACCCTACAAAAGAAAAATTCTTCCAGCAATTCAATATATATAATGAGTTTAGTTGAAAAAAGATAAGATCACCTTTATAGTATATTTATGGACATAATTATTTATAGAGTAATGAAATACTTGTGAGCATGATTTATATTTCATCTTTCTTCTTTAAGACCATTGAATCTGTCAACACAATGAAATACTTTAGTTAGTGCAATACCCTAGTGATAGACAATAGTAAAACATATACACATCACTCTATCATATATTACTAAAATTGACAAACTAAAAAGATGAAAGAATGGATTACCATTTGATCTCTAGTCTAAATTAGATATCTATTTATGTAATATTAAATAATAATCTTTTAATTATTTTTTTAATTTTAAGTTATTTATTTGAAAGATAATGACATAATTAAAAATTAAAATGTAAGTTAAAATATGTTGCTTAATTTACTAATTCAATTATCTAGGAAAATGAAAGGGTTCTTTGTCAATTAATTGATACTTCATAATAAATCACTCAGTTACTAGAGTTAACACATGTAAGTTGTAATATTGAAATTAAATCACATTCATGATATATATATATATCTATATATATGTGTGTGTGTGTGTGTCTATTTTCTTTAAATTATTACTACGTTATGCATATAATTTTTTTTGTATAACACATACAATATTTTTATGAAGAGTAAGAACTACTAACAATTTATTTCTATTTACAACCTTCATTTATCTTCATAAATATTACTATTTATGTATCACTTACTTGCATGCCTCTTCGTCGTAAAGATATTCAAGAGAATTTAAAAAGCTTTATCAAGCTATAAATATGTGGACTTATTAATAAGGAGTAATAAATACATAAAGGGAAAGATTCAAAGAAAGCAAATGAGAAAAGCGACTTTAGTTAACTATTAGAATCTAGTTCACTACCTCTTCTTCCAATTAGGTTTTTAAGAAATTATTCTTATTGAAACCGTTGAAATTTAAAATAATTATATAGCAATGTACATGAATTTATTAACCTAGCATGCAAATACATTTATTGTCCTTTTAGCAATTGTTTGTACTTTGTGTTAAGAAAGAATTAGTCATTTTATTATTTTTTATTATTAGAATCTATTTTTTTAAAAAAAAAATGTTTAACTTCATACAAAAAATATTGAAATAATATTATGAACTGGAGGAATTATTACTTCTCACACAAATTTCAATTTTGAAAAAAAAAATTAAGGTATATAACATAGTATTTTGAATTTCTATAATAAAAAGTAAAATTTGAGGACAATCTATGAAATATTCACCTGAACAGACACTTGAATATTCTTTTAAAAATTCATCTCCTCAAAAACATAATTGTTCCGATCTAACTAATAAGTAGTTCTTCATTATTTTAAGTCAGACGATAACTTATTATTCAAGTTTAATGAAATATGCTCACCATTCCAATAGGTTTTGGATTTCGTGTTTTTACTTTTAAAAAATTATTATATCTTAATATTCAAGAAAAAATAGTTTGTGCTAATGGAATATTCGTGTCAAGCACGTGTTCTGATAATAATGCATATAAAAATAGATATTACAATCTATAAATAATTCCACACTTTTAGTGTAATTTAAAATCGTTACAATTTGATTCACATGTAGTTGAATGCAAATTAAATTCGTTTTATCCTCCTACCTTGAAATTTATTGGAGAAAATTTCACATTAAAATAAAGAGTTTGTTGTTAATATATGAAAAAATAATTGAATGAATCTCTAGCTTATTATCTTGTAGTTTGAAAGTGTACGAAAGTACTTAACTATAATTATAATAGGTTATGTTGTTGCACATAAACAAAGATATTAAATACATGTCATTCATATAAATTTGATATATAAAATTTAAATAATTGGTAATACTAAAATATACTAAAATAGTATTCCTCTTATTGCAAGGAGGTCGAAAGCTTGTAGTTTCACTATACCCCTACCTTAAAAAATTTACATCCTCAATTAAAAATAAATTAGATTCAAATCAAGATAAAAACAAATATCCTTTTATTAAAAACAAACTAGACTCAAATAAAGATGAAACACACACATCCATTAATTAAAAACAAAACAGTCTTAAATCAAGTTACAAAAACACAGATCCATTATTTAAAAACAAACCAGACTCTAATCAAGTTGAAAAATAGAGATCAAATAAGTAAAAAGGAATTAGACTCAACTTAAGTTGAAAACTACAGATCCATGAATTATAAAGAAACTAGAGACAAATCAAGCTGAAAAACAAAGACCCGTCTATTAAAATGAACGTAGACTCAAATCAGGTCGAAAAACATAAATGTATCCATTAAAAGAAACTAGGCTCAAATAAAGATGAAAAAAATAAATATCCAACAATCAAAAGAAACTATATTTAAATAAAGTTGAGAAGTACACTTCCATTGATTAAAAAAACGTAGACTCATATCAAGTTGGAAAAATATAGATCCATCAATTCAAAAGAATTTTAACTTAAATCGAGCTGAAAAACACAGAACCGTCAAGTAAAAGAAAACTAACCACAAATCAAGGTGAATAACACATATCCATCAATTAAAATAAAATTAGACTGAAATAAAGCTGAGAAACACATATCCATTACTTAATAAGAAACTAGACTAAAATCAAGATGAAAAATTATAAATACATCGATAAAATAAAATCAATTAAAGTTATAACAAAACCTAGATCGATCAATAAAAAAACAAGTCCAAAATCAATCTAAAAAATAAAATCCATCAATAAAAAAGATACTAGACTTAATATAGGCTTAAAAATACATATCCATCAATTAAAAAGAAAATACACTTGAATCAAATTGAAAAACACGGATCCATCAATTAAAAACAAACTAGACTCATATCAAACAATGAATGAATAGAAACACTAACATTTACCCAACCAATAGGCGCTCAGGATGACAATCCTTGGTTCACTCATAGAGATGCACAACAATTTGATCAAAAGAACTAATCATATAGATAAGAAAAAGGAATGAACAGATGCACCTTTTAATCCCACGTTACAAATAAAAAATAAGTTATGAAGAGAAGAACACAAATCTTACTTCTACAAGACGAGAAGCAACGATGAACACCAAAGAGGGACATGAGTGTTGATCATCCAAAGAAGAACATGAACTAGACTGTTATTATGGAATCTCATCACTATCGACTTATTCAGTAGAGAGAGGATGTTGAGAAATAAAATTATGAACCTTCTATTGCAAACCCTAGTAATATATTAGTTGATATAACAAAAGGCCTCTTTTTTGGACTGGGCCATTTATCTTGGCCTTTTTTATTGTGTGTTTGTGGAACTATATGGAAACCCATATTGTGGAATACATAGTTATACCTAATTAGCTTTAAAAATAGAATAGTTAGACCTAATTAGCTTTAAAAATAGAAAAAGTAAAGTTGTAAATATAAATCTTAAATATTAAACTAGTCAAGATCATACTTTTTCAACAATATAACTAGTTTACATGTTAATTTTTTTTAATTAATAAACCTTTTTTTTAATAAAAAAAATTTGTAGGCATAAAATTTGTCAACAACGCCAATTTATAAGAATTTATTAGTACCCAAGATACAAATTAGTTTTTTCAATTCACCTATACATTTGAAGTGTTACACGATTTTGTCATAGTAAAAATAATTTATTATCAAATTTTTTTATTGTCATCACCAAGTAGGACGAAGTGTATACCAACATGTGTACATTATTCGACTTGAAAATTGTATTAGAAGTTTGTTGGAATTGACCAATTCCAAGTGAACAATAATTAAGCATAGTAGAAATTAAAAGTTTGGATAGATGTGATTAAATTTGCAATAAGATGTTGACGTATTAGGCCAAGAACATAAAAGTTGGTGTAATGCTAAATGACTAAAATACCTTATACATTTGTTCAAAAATTTATAGGGAAAATGCATAAGTAATTCCTCAACCCTTTCTTTAAATCGCAGAGACACACTTATAGAATACTAAGGTCCTACCATCTCGACCTTATTTTACAAATAACATTTTCGTCCTATGTAGCACTAGTAAAAAAATACAACATAAGTTGGGCCCAAAAAGATAGCGCAACATAGGTTGAATGGGCTAGAAAATTATTTATTGAATAAGTTCAGAGGGTAATAGGACCTTAGTATAGTATAAGTGTGTCTCTAGAATTTCGGGTATAGGTTGAGGTGGTACTTATGCATTTTTCCCAAATTATATGTCAATATTAATTTTTTTAAGGGAAAAAGGGAACGACCAATACTAATTAGTAAAGTAAAAGTTGGTGTTCTATTTTCGAAAAAAATATCTATGTTAAAAAAATAATATATATATATATATATATATATATATATATATATATATATATATATATATATATATATATATATATATATATTTGAATATAATTTTGTTCCTACCATAAACCGAATATGCTAAAATATCCAATTGAACATTAAATAATAATTGCTTTATCATCCTAAAAATTCAAACATCACCAACTAAATGTTACCACCTCATTGTTTTACTTCATATATCAACAATTTATGTCCTTGTAAACGTTGTCAAACTCTTTATTTTTCTTCATTTATCGATTAAATTGGATAATTAGTTTATATCAAATTCTACTCATTAAGTAATCTTTTATAAAGACATCAACAATATGTCAAATTCTCACCATTGAATAGAAAAACTCACGAGGTATACATTGAATCTCTTTATTAATTCCATGTAAATTTTATCCAATCATATTTTTATTTCCTCTAATTTTATGTTGAATAAAAAAAAATTTGAGATCATGTATTGTAAAATTATACAATTTTCTACAAGAACCTCGAATTGTAGAATTGTTTGCTATGAAAAAAATTCTCATAACACTATAAAATCCTCATTCATCAATGAAGAAAAGAACATTTGCACGAAAAATCCAAATACTTTTAATAAATTTTGTAACATTTTGAGATAAGGCACAAGTACCCCTTTAGACTATACATAGAATTTTTCAAATCACATCTTAACTACACTAAGATCCTATTACATCCCAAATCAATTTTTGAAATTTTGTCTTTTTTTTTTTTTGCCAATGTGACATCCAAACATCTCCCACACGATCCAACTTCATGGACTCACAAATTGATTTACGTAAGTCAAAAGGTGTTTAAAAGTATAAAATAAACTAGGTATATTACCTGTACATCGCACGAGATTGAACTATTTTATTAATCCTACATATAATCATTCTATAATATTCCAATCGATACATGCAGTACATTGTACAAAATATTTTATTATAAGACACAATGTTCCTCTTCAAATCTTAAAATGCTTTACCTTATTTTTTTAATTTTTATTTTTGGTATAAAAAATTATTTGTCATAGATAGATTTTAAGTATAAAAAAGAAGTCTAAGAAAAACTCCGTAAACATAGTTGGTCAAATGTAATAAAAAAATTTTAGTTTTCAAGAAGATATAATGAACAATATCAGATGTTAAAAAAATTGTCACGACCCAAATCCGGACCGCGACTGGCACCCACACTTACCCTCCTATGTGAGCGAACCAACCAATCTAAACCTTAACATTTCAATGTAACATCAACAGAAAAAAATGCGGAAGACTTAAACTCATTAATAAAAACCAATTCAATAACTATCAATATTCAACATCTATTATTCCCAAAACCTGGAAGTCATTATCACAAGAACATCTACTTTAAACTACTAATTCTAAGAGTTTCTAAAAGCTAAAAATACATAAGAAGCTAGTCCATGCCGGAGGTTCAAGGCATCAAGACATGAAGGAGAAGATCCAGTCCAAGCTAGACGCATTAGCTCACCCTGAAGATCCGGTGTGACGAAGACTGGCTTGAGTTACTGTTGAGTCGAAGATGACGGCACGTTTGCTGCACTCCACAAATAACAAGAAGAAAAACATAAAAGTAGGGGTCAGTACAAACCACGGGTACTGAGTAGATATCATCGGCCAACTCAAAATAGGGAACATTATGTATTAAGCAATATCATAAAATCAACTAATATCCTTAACATGCAGCATTTATAGTTACCATAACCCTTGGTTACAACACCAAGCACATCAATGAGGACTCTCACCTCCTCATCATACTCATTTGGGAATTTAGTTCATTAGATTGGATATATTATCATATTTCAAGATTCATTATCTTTATTCCTCTCGTGTCGGTACGTGACACACCGCTCCTCAATATACTATCCTGGTATCGGAACGTGGCACCCGATCCATATTCTATCCTGGTGTCGGAACGTGACACTCTGATCCTCATATACTATCCTGGTACCGGAACGTGGCTCCCGATCCATATATATTCTATCCTGGTGTCGGAACGTGACACCCGATCCATATTCTATCCTGGTACCGGAACGTGGAACCCGATTCATATTCTATCCTGGTGTCGGAACGTGACACCCGATCCATATTCTATCCTGGTACCGGAACGTGGCACCCGATCCCCTAATCTCACTACTTTCATTCATCAAGCCTTCTTTAATACCAAGGCATCATCATTATCAAAGTAGATTAGGGTTTCTTTTCAAGATTTGGGATTCAATAGTTTCATCATGCTTATTTATTCATAATTACATAATCACATCATTCATGCAAGCATACAATTAAGCATATAGAAGGGTTTACAATAATACTAACACATATCATTCACTATTAAGAGTTTACTACGAATAGCATGAAATAATCATAACCTACCTCCACCGAAGAATTGAAATCAACAAGCTATCTTCTCAGAATCCTTGCTATCCTCTTCGTTTCTCTCTCTTTCTACTCGTTTCTCTTTCTTTTTCTGTCTCTTTTTGTTCTTTCTTATTTTTCTTATTCAAACCCTCTTTCTTTTACCCTAATTAGTATATAATTAAGAATAAAAGATGGCGATAATACCCCACTAATTAACTTAGGGTTACCTCTTTTAACCCCCAAGAATTTGAGTTATTAATATAAACCCACGAAATCTATAATTAAGATAAGAATGGTCCAAAAACGTCCCTTAAAACGTGTAAGGAAATCCGATCCTGCCAGGGATTTGCGCAACCTGTGACGGGCCGTCGTGCCTGTGACGGGCCGTCGTGCCTGCGACGGTCCGTCCTGCAGGTCGTCGCAATGTTCAGAGAGTGGATTTTCACTGAAGTCTCCGTGACGGTCCATCACGCCCGTGACGGTCCGTCCTGCCATTCCGTCACGAAGTTCAGAGAGTCGATTTTCAGTACCCAATTTCAGATTTTCTAAGTGTTTTGAAACGAGACCCTGCGACGGTCCGTCGTGCCCTTGACAGTCCGTCGTGGGGTCCGTCGCTTCTGCCAGTTTTTCCAGAATTGAAGTCTGTTGCTCAAGACGACTAAACGGGTCATTACATTAGATACCAATTTACCCATCGTTCGTCCCCGAACGATCAAAAGAAGGAAAACAAGGGTGAAAAGGAGTACCTGAATCAGTAAACAGATGTGGGTATTTTTCTTGCATATCCGCCTCCTTCTCCCAAGTGGCTTCTTCAACCGGTCGATTCTTCCATTGCACCTTGATGGACGCAATCTCTCTTGACCTCAACTTGCGAACTTCTCTATCTAAAATAGCAACAGGCTCCTCCTCATAAGACAAGTTCTCATCAAGCAAAACTGAATCCCATCGGATAATGTAATTCCCATCCCCATGGTATCTTTTCAACATCGACACATGGAATACCGGGTGTACTCCGGACAGCCCTGGAGGCAAGGCTAACTCATAAGCCACCTCTCCTACTCACTTAAGTACTTCAAATGGTCCAATGTACCTTGGACTTAGTTTACCCCTTTTTCCCAACCGCATCACCCCTTTCATGGGCGAAACCTTCAACAAGACTTGTTCACCTTCCATAAACTCTAAGTCCCTAACCTTTCGATCTGCATATTCTTTTTGTCTACTTTGCGCCGCTAGAAGCTTTTCTTGAATAGACTTCACTTTCTCTATCGAATCTCTCAAAAGGTCAGTACCCCAAGGCCTAACCTCAAATGCATCAAACCAACCAATGGGAGACCTACATCTCCTACCATACAAGGCTTCGAATGGAGCCATGTCAATGCTTGAGTGATAGCTATTATTGTATGAAAACTCCGCTAAGGGTAGGAAGCTATCCCAATGACCACCAAACTCTATCACACACGCACGAAGCATATCCTCCAACACTTGAATCGTCCTTTCAGACTGACCATCGGTCTGAGGATGGAACGCAGTAGTAAGGTCCAACCTAGTACCCAATTCCGCATGCAATGTTTTCCAAAACTTAGAAGTAAACTGAGTACCTCTATCTGATATGATGGAGAGTGGAACCCTATGCAACCGAACAATTTCTGAGACATAGATTTTGGCTAACTTCTCTGCATTGTAAGTCACCTTGACCGGAATGAAATGAGCAAACTTAGTGAACCTATCAATAATCACCCAAATAGAGTCATACTTACCCATTGTCTTTGGAAGACGAACCACAAAATCCATTGCAATCCTCTCCCACTTCCATTCCGGAATGGGCATTCTCTGAAGTGTTCCTCCGGGCCTTTGGTGTTCATACTTTACTTGTTGACAGTTTGGACATTTGGCAATAAAATCCACAATGTCACGCTTCATTCTACTCCACCAAAAGTTTTGTTTTAGGTCACGATACATCTTGGTTGCACCCGGATGTATAGAATACCTTGAACTATGGGCCTCTGTCAGAATAGTGTTGATCAAATCATCGACGCGGGGTACACATACCCTTCCCTTGATTCTCAAAACACCTTCCTCATCGATTTGTGCTTCCTTAGCCTCTCCTCGCAATACCTTATCTTGGATTCTTCTTAGTTTCTCATCATCAAACTGTTTTCCCTTAATTTTGTCAAGAAAAGAAGATCTTTACTAAACAGAAGCCAACAATCCTCCCTTCTCATTTACTTCTAATCTCATCAAGTCATTAGCTAGAGTCTGAACCTCTCTAGCCAAAGGGCGTCTAGAAGCTTGCAAGTGAGCTAGACATCCCATGCTTCCCGCCTTTCTACTTAAAGCATCCGCTACAACATTCGCCTTTCCCGGATGATACAAGATAGTGATATCGTAGTCCTTTAGTAACTCCATCCATCTCCTCTGTCTTAAGTTCAAATCTTTCTGTGTAAAGACATACTGTAGGCTACGATGATCCGTATAGATCTCACACTTAACCCCATACAAATAGTGTCTCCATTGCTTTAATGCAAACACCACCGCAGCCAATTCCAAATCGTGGGTCGGATAGTTACGTTCATGCACCTTTAGTTGCCTTGAGGCATAAGAAATCACACTCTTCTCTTGCATTAGTACTGCACCCAAACAAGAATAGGATGCATCACAATAAACAATGAAGTTCTTACCCTCTACTGGCAAGGTAAGGATAGGTGCGGTAGTCAACAAAGTCTTGAGCTTCTGAAAGCTTTCCTCACACTCATCCGACCATACAAATGGAACATTCTGCTTAGTCAAGTTCGTCAATTGGGAAGCAATAGAAGAGAATCCCTTGACAAATCGGCGGTAATAACTAGCTAACCCAACAAAGCTCCTTATTTCTGACACATTAGTGGGTCTTACCAAATTCTTCACTGTTTCAATCTTAGAAGGATCCACCATCACTCCTTCCTTAGAAACCACGTGCCCCAAGAAGGACACTGCATCTAGCCAAAACTCACACTTAGAGAACTTGGCATAAAGCTTTTTCTCCCTTAACATTTCCAATACCAATCTCAAATGCTCTTCATGCTCCTTCTTGCTCTTTGAGTATACCAATATATCATCAACAAATACGATCACGAAGAGGTCCAAATATGGCTTAAAAATCCCGTTCATCAAGCTCATGAACGCAGCAGGGGCATTCGTTAGACCAAAAGACATCACTACAAATTCGTAATGCCCATACCTCGTTCAAAAAGCAGTCTTTGGCACATCCGTTACCCGTATTTTCAATTGATGACAACCGGATCTCAAATCAATCTTAGAGAAGACACAAGCACCTTGTAACTGATTGAACAAGTCATCAATGCGGGGAAGAGGATACTTGTTCTTTATGGTTACCTTGTTTAGTTGTCTGTAGTCTATACACATTCAAAAACTCCCATCCTTCTTCTTTACAAACCAAACCGGAGCACCCCAAGGAGATGCACTTGGTCTAATAAAGCCTTTGTTCAATAACTCTTGAAGTTGTGCTTTTAACTCTTTTAACTCCGCGGGAGCCATTCTATAAGGGGGTATAGAAATGGGGCGTGTGCCCGGTTCGAGATCAATACAGAAGTCAATATCCCTATCCGGTGGCATACCAGGAAGATATGCAGGGAACACATCCATAAACTTACGAACTACTGAAACTGACTCAATCGAAGGTACTTGGGTAGTGTCATCCTTGAGATGTGCCAAGAAAGCTAAACACCCTTTACTAATCATTTTCTAAGCACGAAGAAAGGAGACGATGTGGACCGGATTGGAAGTGTAGTCACCCTCCCACACTAACGGGTCTGTCCCAGGCTTGGCTAACGTCACCGTTTTAGTATTACAATCCAAGAT
The DNA here is from genome assembly GCF_036512215.1 of Solanum lycopersicum. Taxonomy (NCBI): domain Eukaryota; kingdom Viridiplantae; phylum Streptophyta; class Magnoliopsida; order Solanales; family Solanaceae; genus Solanum; species Solanum lycopersicum. Next base: position 31,645,225 of record NC_090807.1, on the reverse strand, counting down.
TGCAAATTGCGGAGAAAGCCAAGTCATACCCAGAATCACATCAAAATCATCCATTTCTAAGATAACCAAATCTACATAAGTGTTGCTCCCCACAAAGTTTACAAACAAGACCTATATACCTTTTCAACTACCACAGACTCACCCACTGGAGTAGAGACACGAATAGGCATATCAAGTAATTCACAATGTAAATTTAGACCATTAGCAAATGAGGAAGATACATAAGAAAGCGTGGATCCAGGATCAAACAATACAGAAGCCATGCAATCACAAACCAGAAGATTACCTGTGATGACAGCATCAGATGCCTCCGCTTCAGACCGCCCAGGGAAAGCGTTACAATGGGCCCTATCGTTTGTCTGTCCGTTGCCCCTACCATGTTGTGATGTAGTGGCTCCAGGTTGCCCATCACCTCGGCCGTTCTGGTGACCACCATTACCTCGACCACCACGTCCTCCAGAATAACGGCCTCTCTCATGACCACCTCTACCTCTAACATTTGGAGGTCTGTAACTCTGTTTTGGACAATATCTCTTAATATGTCCAATCTCCCCACATCCATAGCACTCTCTGGGTTCATGCATAGGTGTCTCAGAGAAGTGTTGACCGGTCGGAGGTGGACCCCCAACTACAGTCTGTAGTGAAGACTGAATTGGTCAGACTGAGTAACTTCCCGAACCCTGTCCTCTAGTGTAAGTACCGTTACACTCACCTCCCTTTCGAAACCTTTTTGATGTCGATGTCGTAGTGAAGTCGTATGGCTTCACTCCTTCCACTTCTATCACAAAGTCTACCACCTCATGGAAGGATTTTGCCGTTGCCGCTATCTGTAAGGCCGAAATCCGCAATTCTGACCTCAACCCCTTCACAAACCGGCGAATTCGCTCTTGGGGACTGAAACATAATTGGGTGGCATATCTGGATAGTGCGCGAAACCTAGCCTCGTAAGCATTTACCGACATCCTACCTTGCTCTAGGCTCAAGAACTCATCCCTTTTCCTATCCCTCAAAGTTCGGGGGATATACTTCTCCATAAACAAGCTAGAGAATGAGGCCCAAGTCATAGGTGGTGCCTCTGTTGGTTGACACTCAATATGTGACCGCCACCACATTTTGGCGTTCCCTTGAAACTGATAACTCACGAACTCAACACCAAACCGTTCTACGATACCCATCTTGTGTAGTAGCTCATGACAGTCAACCAGAAAATCGTAAGCATCCTCAGATTCCGCACCCTTGAAGACTGGAGGTTTCAATTTCAAGAACTTACTAAAAAGTTCATGCTGATCATTTGTCATTATAGGCCCAGTAGTCAAACGTGGAAACGTGCCTATTTCCAATGGAACATCCATGCGGGGAGCCATAGTAGCCGCATGTTGTACCTCCGGAGCCTGAGGTGCTGGTGCAGAATACACTGGGGGTGTCTGGCCCTGATCAGACAACCCGCTAAGATAAGCCAGAACCTGATTGATCATCTCTGGGGTAGGTTGGGGTGGCATTTCCTCATTTTGCACTTGTTCATTCACCCCATCCTCCCCCTCTCTTATCACTTCCTCAGTCGGTGGGGGAGTCACTGCCCTAGTATCAGATGGGCTAGGTGCTCGTCCTCTTCCTCTAGAGGACGTCCTCCCACGACCTCTACCACGGCCTCTTGCCGCTGCTCTTCCTCGAGCTACAGCCCAAATGGCTGGCTCAGACGCACCTTGTCTCGCCGGTGCTGGTGTTGGTGTTGGCGTAGTCGTTGCTCTAGTTCTAACCATCTGCGAAAGAGAGTGAAGATGGTCAGATACCAATTCGTATCGCCTAGATACCAATTGGACTCAAGTAGTAGCACGAAAGAAAGAATGAAAGAGTGAAATTTTCCAAAAGTCTTATAGCCTCTCAAGGAAAAGTAAAGGCGTCCCCCTACCGTTCCTTAAGACTCTACTAGACCTGTTCTTGTGTGATGAGACAAACGAACCTAATGCTCTGATACCAAGTTTGTCACAACCCAAATCCGGGCCGCGACTGGCACCCACACTTACCCTCCTATGTGAGCGAACCAACCAATCTAAACCTTAACATTTCAATGTAACATCAACAGAAAATAATGCGGAAGACTTAAACTCATTAATAAAAACCAATTCAATAACTATCAATATTCAACATCTATTATTCCCAAAACCTGGAAGTCATCATCACAAGAACATCTACTTTAAACTACTAATTCTAAGATTTTCTAAAAGCTAAATATACATAAGAAGCTAGTCCATGCCGGAGGTTCAAGGCATCAAGACATGAAGGAGAAGATCCAGTCCAAGCTAGACGCGTTAGCTCAACCTGAAGATCCAGTGTGACGAAGACTGGCTTGAGTTACTGTTGAGTCGAAGATGACGGCACGTTTGCTGCACTCTACAAATAACAAAAAGAAAAACATAAAAGTAGGGGTCAGTACAAACCACGGGTACTGAGTAGATATCATCGACCAACTCAAAATAGGGAACATTATGTATTAAGCAATATCATAAAATCAACTAATATCCTTAACATGCAGCATTTATAGTTACCATAACCCTTGGTTACAACACCAAGCACATCAATGAGGACTCTCACCTCCTCATCATACTCATTTGGGAATTTAGTTCATTAGATTGGATATATTATCATATTTCAAGATTCATTATCTTTATTCCCCTCGTGTCGGTACGTGACACTCCGCTCCTCAATATACTATCCTGGTACCGGAACGTGGCACCCGATCCATATTCTATCCTGTTGTCGGAACGTGACACTCCGATCCTCATATACTATCCTGGTACCGGAACGTGGCACCCGATCCATATATATTCTATCCTGGTGTTGGAACGTGACACTCGATCCATATTCTATCCTGGTACCGGATTGTGGCACCCGATCCATATTCTATCCCTGTGTCGGAACGTGACACCCGATCCATATTCTATCCTGGTACCGGAACGTGGCACCCGATCCCCTAATCTCACTACTTTCATTCATCAAGCCTTCTTTCATACCAAGGCATCATCATTATCAAAGTAGATTAGGGTTTCTTTTCAAGATTTGGGATTCAATAGCTTCATCATGCTTATTTATTCATAATTACATAATCACATCATTCATGCAAGCATACAATTAAGCATATAGAAGGGTTACAATACTACTAACACATATCATTCACTATTAAGAGTTTACTACGAATAGCATGAAATAACCATAACCTACCTCCAACGAAGAATTGAAATCAACAAACTATCTTCTCAGAATCCTTGCTATCCTCTTCGTTTCTGTCTCTTTCTACTCGTTTCTCTTTCTTTTTCTGTCTCTTTTTGTTCTTTCTTATTTTTCTTATTCAAACCCTCTTTCTTTTACCCTAATTAGTATATAATTAAGAATAAAAGATGGCGATAATACCCCACTATTTAACTTAGGGTTACCTCTTTTAACCCCCAAGAATTTGAGTTATTAATATAAACCCACGAAATCTATAATTAAGGAAAGAATAGTCCAAAAACGTCCCTTAAAACGTGTAAGGAAATCCGATTCTGCCTGGGATTTGCGCAACCTGTGACGGGCCATCGTGCCTGCGACGGTCCGTCCTGCAGGTCGTCACAAAGTTCAGAGAGTGGATTTTCACAGAAGTCTCCGTGACGGTCCGTCACGCCCGTGACGGTCCGTCCTGCCATTCCGTCACGAAGTTCAGAGAGTCAATTTTCAGTACCCAATTTCAGATTTTCTAAGTGTTTTGAAATGAGACCCTGTGACTGTCCGTCGTGCCCTTGACGGTCCGTCGTAGGGTCCGTCGCTTCTGCCAGTTTTTCCAGAATTGAAGTCTGTTGCTCAAGACGACTAAACGAATCGTTACAAAAATAAACAAAAAAATGTTGAACAACAATACTTCCTAGTAAAGTGGAACATCGTGTTCATACAAAATTTTAATTAATAAAATTAAATGGACCAGCTTGGACTCCTTTATTATGAATCTCAATCAACCTATTTTTATTATTCTATGTCATATCAAGTATATGCTAAAAATGACCCGAAAATTGTTATTATCATAATATTTTTTTGTCACTGTCTCATAATAGTCATCACTATTTTTAAGGTTTCATTCACGTCCCTAAATTATTTGAATTAAAGCATAGTTATTATTATGGTCATAGCATAATGTTTTTAAAAAACCAATACAATTATCAACCAAGAAATAGGTGACATCTGAATGTTCAAAACGTCATACACTAAACAAAAATTTTGACATATATCATATTAAAATTTCACAGCATAATTTGTGAGTGCTGGAATTCACAAAGACCCAACAATAATAATAAAGACGACCTTAGTTTCTTGACAATAAAAAAAAGGCATTTTTATTAATATACTATTCAAAAAGGTAGTCTTTACAGTATTTTTCAAGTTTAGAGTTCACAAAATTAATTGAAAGAAGCCAAAAGAAAAATTATTGCATCTTTATCAAAAAAACTTATAACTTTATCAAAAGAATGAGTTACCAGTATAGAAAAATGATCTTTAACGTCAATAGTTTAATTATCACTCAATATATATTTTCAAAGGCAATTGGTACTTTGTATAAATGTCCCTAAAGTCTATAACAAAATAGAATCCAATGACAATAAAGTCTGTACGACCCTTTATAAACGTGCATATTAATTGTCGATAACAAATTATTTTTAGCATAGCGTATTTTAGGCATTTGTAGTTGCACAAAAATATGATCTCTTATATGCCCAAAAAGAAGAGAAGAAGAAATTTGACAAATCAGTGAGCTTACTCTAAACGATGTGGACTAATTGTTTCTTTACAAATATTCTAGGAATAGGTGCAATGGAATAGAAAATATTTGCACCCAACCAAACTAATAAAAATAATATACTAATTGTGGCAAACAAGAGAGCAATCATTTTTGTTCTTTTGACAACTTCATCATCGGTTCCATATTAGTCATCGAATAATGAACAACACACAAGTGATTTTTCGAAAAACTATATGAAGAAAAGTTGTAGACGGGAACAAAAGAGAAGATAATTTTTCAATAATCCTCACTAGAATTTTGAACATAATTCAAAAAAAGGTCAGAAGGGTTGCGAAAAAAAGTTGCAATTGACACATTAATCATAAGGATTTATATAAATATTTTACCCATTCAATAATCTTTTATAAAGACATCAAGAATATGTCAAATCCTCACCATTGAATAGAAAAACTCACGAGGTATACATCGAATCTTTTTACTTATTCCATGTAAATTTTATCCAATCATATTTTTATTTCCTCTAAATTATATGTTGAATAATATTTTACTCCTATAAATAAAACTTTGAGATCATATATTGTAAAATTATACAATTTCCTACAAGAACCTCTAGTTGTAGAATTGTCTGCTATGAAAATAATACTCAGAACACTATAAAATCTTCATTCATCAATGAAGAAAAGAACATTTGCAAGAAAAATCTTAATACTTTAAATTAATTTTATAACATTTTGGGATAAGGCACAAGTACCCCCTTAGACTATACCTTGAACTTTTCGAGTCACATCTTAACTACATTAAGATCCCATTACATCCCAAATCAATTTTTGTAATTTTGTCTCATTTTTTTGGCCAATGTGATATCCAAACATCTCCCATGCAACCCAACTTCATGGAGTCACAAATTTATTTGCGTAAGTCAAATGGTGTTTAAAAGTATAATATAAACTAGGTAAATTATCTGTACTTCGCACGAGATTACACTATTTTATTAAGCCTACATATGATCATTTGTAATATTTCAATCGATACATACATTACATTATAAAAAACATTTTATTATAAGACACAACGTTCCTCTTAAATCTTAAAATTCTTTACTTTTTTTTTCATTTTTGGTATAAAAAATTATTTGTGATAGATAGATTTTAAGTATAAAAATGAGAGTCTTAGAAAAACTCCCTTGAAATAGTTGGTCAGATGTAATAAATAAATTTTAATTTCCAAGAAGATATAATGAAAAACATCAGATGTTAAAAAAACGTTGAACAACTATACTCACAAGTAAAGTGGAACATCGTGTCTATACAAAATTTTAATTAATAAGATTTTACTGGATGACCTTGGACTCCTTTCTTATAAACTCAATCAACCTCCTTTTTATTATTCTATGCCACATCAACGCTAAAAATGACCCTAAAATTGTTATTATCATAAATATTTTTTTGGTCATTGTCTCATAATAGTCATCACTATTTTTAAGGTTTCATTCACCGTCCCTAACTTATTTGAATTAATCCATAGTTATTATTATGATCATAATATATAGTTTTTTTAAAAAAACAATGCATTTATCAACCAAGAAATAGGTGACATCGGAATGTTTAAAACGTCATATGCTAATCAAAATTTTTGACTTAAAACATATTAAAATCTCACAACATAATTTTGTGAGCTCTGGAACTCACAAAGACCCAATAATAATAATAAAGGTGATCTTACTTACCTAAAAATTTTAAAAAGGCATGTTGCTTAATATATTTTTCAGAATGTATTCTTTACAGTTTTTTTCAAGTTTACAGTTCACAAAGTTAATTGACAGAAGACAAAAGAAAGAATTATTACATCTTTATCAAAAAAAACTCACAATTTTATCAAAAGAATGAATTACCAGTACAGAAAAAATAATCTTTAACATTAATAGCTTAATCATCGCTAAATATGTTTTTTCAAAGACAATAGGTACTCTGTATAAATGTCCCTAAAGTCTATAGCAACGTCTAATCCAATGAGAATTAATATGTAGCGTTGAAGGCTATAGGACTCTTTGTAAACGTGCATATTAATTGTAGATAAGAAATTATTTTCTGCATATGATCTCTTATATGCCCAAAAAGAAGAGAAGAAGAAATTTGACAAATTAGTTAACTTGCTCTAAACAATGTGGACTAATCGTCTCTTTACAAATATTCTAGAAATAGGGGTGCATTGGTTCCATATTAGTCATCAAATAATGAACAACCCACAAGTGATTTTTTCAAAAACTATATGAAGAAAACCTCTAAAGAGGAATAAAAGAGAAGATAGTTTTTCAATAATCCTCACTGAAACTTTGAACATAATTAAAAAAAAGTCACAAAAGTTGCAAAAATAAGATTCAATAAACAAATGAATCACAAGGATTTATACAAAATTCTGCTCATTAATTAATTTTTTATAAAGGCATCAAGAATATGTCAAATCCCTCACCATTGAATAGAAAAACTCACGATGTATACATTGAATCTCTTTACTAATTCCATGTAAATTTTATCCAATTATATTTTTATTTCCTCTAAATTTTATGTTGAATAATATTTTACTCCTATAAATAAAATTTTGAGATCATATATTGTAAATTTATACAATTTCCTACAAGAACCTCGAATTGTAGAATTGTCTTCTATGAAAAAAATTCTCAGAACACTATAAAATCTTCATTCATCAATGAAGAAAAGAACATTTTCAAGAAAAATCCAAATATTCTGAATAAATTTTATAACATTTTGGGATAAGGCGCAAGTACCCCTTTAGTCTATACCTAGAATTTTTTGTGTCACATCTTAACTACACTAAGATCCTATTACATCCCAAATCAATTTATTTTGTAATTTTGTCTTTTTTTTTGCCAATGTGACATCTAAACATATCCCGCGCGGCCCAACTTCATGGAGTCCCAAATTGATTTACGTAAGTCAAAATGTGTTTAAAAGTATAAAATAAAATAGGTAAATTACTTGTGATTCGCACGAGATTGAACTATTTTATTAAGCCTACATATGATCATTCTGTAATATTCCAATCAATACATACATTACATTATAAAAAACATTTTATTATAAGACACAACGTTCCTCTTAAATCTTAAAATGCCTTGCTTTTTTTTTTTCATTTTTGGTATAAAAAATTATTTGTCATAGTAAGATTTTAAGTATTAAAAAGAAGTCTAAGAAAAACGCCCTGAAAATAGTTGGTCAGATGTAATAAATAAACTTTAGTTTCCAAGAAGATATAATGAACTACGTCAGATCGAATCGAATGACAATTAGTTTGTATCGGTAAAGGCTGTAGGACCCTCTGTAAACATGCATATTAATTGTCGATAAGATATTATTTTTAGCATAGTGTATATTATACATGCACAAAAATATGATCTCTTACATGCCCAAAAAGAAGAGAAGAAGAAATTTGACAAAGTAGTTAACTTGCTCTAAACTATGTGGACTAATTGTCTCTTTACAAATATTCTAGGAATAGGTGCAATGGCATAGATTGTTTTTACCAACAAAACTAATAAAAATAATATACTAATTGTGGCATACAAGAGAGAAATCATTTTGATTCTTTTAACAACTTTATCATTGATTCCATATTAGTCATCAAATAATGAACAACCCACAAGCAATTTTTCCAAAAACAATATGAAGAAAACCTGTAGAGAGGGACAAAAGAGAAGATAATTTTTCAATAATCTTCACTGGAATTTTGAACATAATTCAAAAAAAGTCACAAAAATTTCAAAATGAAGTTGGAATTGACACATGAATCACAATGATTTATAGTAAAAAATTAAATTTTAAGAAATAGTAGGAAGAAAAAAATTAAGAAATAAAACACACATTATAAGAAGCTTAATTAATATATTTGAATTCGAAAAAACATACAAATAATAATGAGATAATTAAAAGACTTGTTTACTAAAGAACCAAATGTAATGATTTTATAGCACCTTCTCAGTTCAATACTAATAATTTCTTATGCAATGTAATTTTCAAAATATTGATGTGATTGTTAAAATGTTATATAAGTATTTGTAAAAGTTTAAAAAAACACTATTACTTCAATATAGATTATATAGAAATAGTTGTATAGTCAATACTATTCCATGTATAATTTGCTATGAGGAAAATGTTGTCTAATGGTTGTTTTAACAGTCTACTTTATTTAAGACTTGCAAATTTGGTAACAAATTTTCACTTTTATATTCACTTGTTTTAAACTATTTTATCTATACACACGCAACCTACACTTCCCTTTATTTTGTATGTTTATTGTACTGTTTTAGTATTCGATTAAGTAACTTTCTACATCTAGACTTGTCATTAGTTTGACACTAAGAACCCTAATTGATATCAATATTTAAAGGTAGCGGATTAACACTAATTATGATAATAATAATAAAGTCAATTCAAGAACTTAGATCAAAAGTGATCTAAACCCCTATTGGGAAGAAATTAGAGAAAATACTTAGTATAAGACTAATAACCTTCTCTAATTTACGAAATGAAACCAAAGTTATCAATTAAATAATTAATCTTATCTCTCAAAGAATCGTTCTTATAAGGCTGTAAGATATATCCATAGTCACCACACACAAAGGTGTGAAGAAGAGAAATCTCTCAAATAATACAAACCATCACTCCGAAATTATAAAATAAACCCCTATATATGGGGAAAACCTATCCTAAATAGAGTATGATTTACATCCTACTTTTATGGAAACTTTAAACTAGGAATACTTTAAGCTAGAAAACATTAAGATAGAAAACAAGAAAAGTTTACAGTAAGAAACTTTTTTAACTAGGAAAACATTAAAATAGGGTGTTTAAAAAAGGAAATTTTTTATACTAGGAACACTTAAGGTTTTTAAACTAGTAAACTTTAACTAAACTTTGACTTCAACTATTCAGCCTTTTGGGCTCCTTTATTGGGCTTTGTTTTACCCAATCTTCTTGTGTTTTGGCTTGAATTTTAATATCTCTTTTGTGATAAACATATTCTTGATATTAAATTGAAACTTTTCAACTTTAGTAAAAGTAGACTTACATGAATGCTATCATTTCCCTACACTTTAAGACAATTCTTCCTCGAATTTATATCTCTAAAAATTCGGAAGATGTGCATTAGCAAACGACATCCATTACTTGAGAGCAACAATGGTAGGAACAAAACAAGATAGTAACAATGTGTCCGCTTAACCTAATTAATACAACTAATCCTTGCATGTATAAATACACCCGAATAAAGCATGTGAACATCTTCATCCTAATATAAAATTCTCATATATATGTATATATAAACAGAACAAACTCCTTGTGTAGATGCCATTGCGAATGATACATGCAACTTCACTTTAATTTTTCCATAAAGTTCTCCAATGGGCATGACAAAGACAATATAAAATTCACATCATATTGAACACCTTTGTGATAAAACCAAACATCTTCAAGTAAACCTCCCAAAGATTCTTCTACATAAATATTTTTCACCCATTCATCAATTTATGTTGTATCCAAATAAGAGTTGAAGTGCTCTTAATCACGTAACTCATCATCACTAGTAGCAATTTAAGACACACATACTTGTACATTCATTTATACAACAATAGGATGCATAAGCCTACCAAGTCAAGATTATGTAGTGAGAGTATGCTTTCAATCACAACACATTCAGATTCTATACAAGATCATTATTATATAATTGAAATAACATGTAAGAATACTTCAAGATATGATTACCTTATTTCTACTAGATTCACAATCATATAGCTTTAGACTACGCACCTGCACCATAAGTGGATCACATATCAATGTATCACAATTGTAACTCAATAAGAATAGGTCTCAAATTTTCTTTCCAATCTACTACAATAAAGAAGAAAATTGATATATATCCATAAATAATTCCATCATCAATATGAGCAATTCAACAAGAGATTGATCACAATATACCTTCAAGGCTTTAGATCCAAACTCACCAACACAACAATACCTCAATACAAAATACTTCTCCATTACAAGACATAATTAATGACATGAATCCATAAACTAACTTCATATTGACTGATTCTATTCAATATACATTCATATTCAAGCAATCTCCATTCAATTTAGGGGTTTAGAGGAAGACATGAGTTCTTGAAGGAATTCTATATAAAATAAACCTAAACACATCAATAAAGCCTTAATTTATCAATATAAATATCATAAAAATATTTTTCTAATGAACCCATGCTTAGATTAGAAAGTAGGATTTTGACCTTTTGAGAAGCTTCGAAATCTATTTTGGACTGGCTTCTTGAATGGAAGACTAATCAAGGAAATTGGGTCACCGTACCTTCTTATATGAGACTCAACAAAAAATCACTTGAATAGCTTGAATAAATTGACCTTGCAACCTTGACTTTTTCACCTCTAACAGAGCTTTTCTTGAGAGAGTTTTGGGGAAGAAAGGTTCTAACTTTTGGGATTTTGAAATAATAAAATCCTAAATACCATTTCAATGTTTTGACACTCTTTAAATACCTAAAATAACCGTACATACACTTAACAAAACATGGGGTGAATTTATCAATTCACCGCCATGTTTACCGAGCTTGCACCAACAAAATAGTACCAAACTACGCCCACCTATAAACGGACCGTGAATTAGTCTAGTGAACATGGATTGGGTTCGAGGTTTTGGTCAGTGACTAAAATATTGCAGGACCTTGTAGGATTGATCCATGCCCAAGACCCACGAGCTATAGATTCAGCTATACGTTCTGGTTTGGGGTCGTAGATCATGTTGCCTTCGCTGCTTCTTAGCCAATGATGGGGTCCGCCTCAAGGACCCCTTGGGTGATCCTTGGGGATTCATACCCAGATGTTTAACCCTTAGAAATTATGATCTAAGTTTAGGAAACATTCACCTTGACTTAAACCTTCAAATGACACACAAAACTTCAACAACAAGATACTACAACACACTATTTCAAAGGACTAATGCCCGTTCGTCTCGATCATTCCTTGATGTTTGACCTCAAAGCACTTCAAGCTAAAATCAAAAGCTCATTTCTGCTCATTTAATGAAGTTACCACATCAAACACATGTACGCTGCTCTAGTTCTTTCTATTCCTTTTTAGAGTCATTACATTATGGATACTATAGCAATTGAATAATAATCAGTCTCCAAGACTTAAAATTTTCTAAGTCTAAAGAAGATATGTAGAAACAAGGAACTCATTGATATCTAAGGACCTAATGGATGAAAGGAACACATTGGTGAAATCTGGCATACTTATAGCCAAAATATATAAAAAATCTTTCTATATTGGTTGTGAAACTTGAAGAAAACATTCTGACTGTTCTTAAGAAATTTGCTCCTCTTTCTTCCTTTTTTGCTATAAGTTTTGATGATTTTAGGTGTATAAAGGTTTCGGATAGGTCCTTACTAGATTATTAGGGTTAAACTTATTAAAATGATACATTTTAGATTCCTGATGCATAGATGGAAACACCAAAACTAACATGACTTTAAAGTTGGCGAGGGCTGACCACGGGGCCACTAACAGACCGTTAAAAAGAGCATGGATCATCAAGTGGGTAGTGGTTGATGGATAGTGTCTACTGGTTTTTGGCACCCCATCTATGTAAAATTAATGAACCGTGAAGGCTACCATGGTTATTTACTTGGGGCTAGGGGTCTACTTAGTAAAGTCAACAAACCTATCCACGACCAATCATCGAGACCATGGCCTTTGGCGCGCTCCGTGCTTTTATTCCTTAGCTATGTCAGTTCTTCCTCATTTCCACGAGCCATACAACAGATCATGTGGGGATCTATAGCCCGTGAGGGACATTGTGTCCACTACTTCTGGTTGAATTTGAAGCACGAGAAGGTCGATAAACTATAGTTTGTTTCATAGTATGCGAACCCTTCCATGGTTCACCAATAATTCTGCTATTCAAGTCTATTATGTTTTGAGGTGTTACATTAGCAATGGAATGGTTTTAATGCACAAATTAACATAATAAAAGACCCAATTGTCCCTCAAAACCCTTTTCTTTACATGTTTTCCACCATAAAAATTTAGGGTATCTTTGTATATAAATTTTAATGCAAAACATGCTATAGTCAATACATCATACCAAAGCATGCAATAAGATAATATATTTATAAACAATGCAAACACAAATAATACATGCATTTCTAATACAAGTATTACTAATACACTCTCTTTAGCATTTTTCTTATACTCTCTACCAAAATGACCTATTGTCTTTGGGATATTTTGCTTGTCTCTTGGAATAAATTAGGATTATATGTTGAATACAAAAGCACTAAACTTTGGTAACCCAGGTAGACGTGTATTAGGTGTTTTAAGGATATTTTGATGATTACAAATACCAAATCTACATTATTAGTTAGCTCTATTTTATGAATCATACTAGAGAATGATCTAAAACAATTAGAGATATTTTTTGCTTCAATAGAGGACCTTTCAAACAACACAACTTTAATAAGTAAATAGGATCGCAAAATTTCTAGTTAAAGGATCAAGAAAGCAAGTTGTAACACCCCAAAAGTTCTACTTTGAGAGTCCAAATTGATTATTAAGGAGTAAAAACTTGAGTTGGGTGATACACTACTAGTTCTTATATGTTAAGTTCCATTCCTAAGTATGATAATTGCTTTGGATGTATGTTAATGTCATAATGAACCATTAACACATAGTCGAGTTGAGATAATCTCTGATTATTAACTTTTTTCATGTCAGTTAATTAAAGGATACACTACTAGTTCTTATAGCTTAAGTTCCATTCCTAAGTATGATAAATGCTTTGGATGTATGTTAAGGTCATAATGAACCATTAGCACAAAGTCGAGTTAAGATATTCTCTAATTATTAGTTTTTTTCAATCGTACTCCCTAAGAATGAGGAGTTTTGTTGCTTAATACCAGCCACATGAAAGGTCTTGAAGTCTTCGTTCAACTAGTCTTAACCCTTCATCAATCCAAGTAATGTGTTAAGAGTTATACCCATTTTTCTGGGAACTATATAGTCTGCGCGAACCGGTATGCTAAGTGTACATCAACCGTGAAAGATTCAGCTGCGTAACCGTGAACATCACATCACAATTCTTTATGTTTTCAATTTTTTCACGTGTTAGGAGTGGATTTTTGGTCTTTTACACATCCCAAAACACTCTCATTCTAAATAAACAATCTCCGCTCAAGAACATCAAGAAACATCAAGGATAAGGTTCATTGTCCAAAGTTTTTCTTAAGAATTCATCATATAAACGTATCTAAGACTATTCTTATTGATGGACTTGGTTCTTCATAATGCTGTACATCTCAATTTAGTCCTTAATATAGGGTAATACCTTTAGTTTACAGAAGTCTTGATATGAGTTATGTTATTGATTCTGTTTTCTACATCTTTTACCGTGAGTTGTTATATTTTTTATCATACATTGAGGTCCTTGAGTTGTTCATGTCTATTTTTTTTGCATGAATTCTATTTTGGTTGATAATTCTTAGAATCTTTCAAAGAAAATATTTGTCTTAAATTGATTTCATGAGAAAAAAATATGAGTTTTCAGAAAGAGTTTTAACAAGATTTGAGCAATAATATATTAAAGTATCGTTTGAGAAGAGTTTAAGGGATGACAAATAGTTCCAGAAACTATAATTATTACATTGAGAAGAGAACTATGATTCATTATAGTATGACAGTTGAGTATGTAAGCAATGTATGCGCAATATGAATTCTAGATATGTAATATATGTTTATGCAGTATTACTTCTAAGTGATTAATAATCATAGCACAATAAACATTTGTTTTAATACTTTTTCTGAGAAAGTAAAGAAGATTTAAAGTATTGTTTAAAGAGAATTTTTTATTGAAGTATAAGGTAATTGAGTAGTCCCAAATGTATAATTTTGTTGCAATGAGAAAAGAGAATCTATGATTTCTAAATGAGTTTATAATTTGAAAGATATTTTATAGCAATTACCTCTTTTAAGAGGAAAGTTTGAGTAATTATCTTAGACTAGAGAAAAAAATTGTTATGTATTCGATAATGAGTGTGTGTGTGTGTGTATATATATATGTATGTATACACACACACAATAACATAACTATGGCAAAAAGAGGAGCAATTAGGAGATTGGAGATTTCTCTAGCAATTGTGTTGAATAAGTGTATTGGATATTTAAGAATAATATTTTGTTAAACTGTAAAACTGAAAATACATTATTTAAGACAATCAACACTTTTGCGTGATAATGCTTCTTAAATTTTGTATGTGTAAAAATATATAATTTAAAACACTGACACAAAATTCATTTGGGCTTAACAGACAAATTAAATAAGACATAACAAAACAATCTAAAAGACAAAACCAACTTCCGATTCCTCCAAAAAAGTAATCTTATTGAGTACCTTCTTAAGTCTAGGGTTTTCCAAATCAGCCTCTTCCTTCATTGCAACCCGAAAAATGATCCCTCTAAGGGATAACAACAAGTTCCACCTCCTCTTGTCATAGATAAATATTGAATTCAACATGTTACTTCCTTTATTATCGGAAAAATAAGAATAAGTTTTCTATATTTTCCTTACATTCGTGTTCATACACCTGTTTTAGCTGATGAAAGTACCTCCGCAATTGTTTTCTCTAATTTAGTTGATTGTACTCCTTGTGCTCTACTTCTGTATCTTATCTCAAGGAGGGATGCTTAATTATTAGCTTGGTGATTTCAATATATTTTTTCCCACTCTTTTCATCATCTTGTGGATCTTATCTCAAGTTCTTTTTAGTGACTAATACAATTGGTTATAAAAAAGTGTACTTCTATAGTGATTTTAAACACTCTTATAACTAGAGTGTTATGGACACAAAAAAAAACATAAAAATAGTTCTAAAGAAAATTAGTCCGTTACACATAAATGTTGATATAAAGAGGATGGTTAAATAGTTCATTATTGGGATCAACGGTCCGACCTAGGGTTGATATTATTTATTATATTGTCGGTAATTAAGTTGTCAATACCCTCAAAATGAACAAGGTTAATCTAGATCCTATCTTGCGTGTTATGAGTTAAAAAGGACTTAAAATGATTAATATTAGTATTATAAGTCAAATTAAAGAGTTTGGAAGTCAAACGTCGAAGAACGACCTAGACGTTTGGAACCTAGTCCTTGTGTATGCTAGTGTGCCTTTGCATGTTTTACGTGTTGTTCGGTGTCTAAATTGATAGGATATGATTTAAAAATATAGATTAACATCTTTAGGGTCGAATCTTCCAAGTACGACACCCCATGAACCAACCTAAGGGTCCTTCGGGAGGACCCAAACCTACGACCAACAAGCCACATCGAGTGGTTACATCTATGCGCCATCGATTGGGGGCGTTGATCCATAATTACTTGTGGTATATTAGCCCTCAAAATCAAGTTTCTAACCAATACTATGCCCAACATAATGCCTCATTGATCATATGACGTCCAGTAGGTGGCAACCATCATTTGACACCTGCAACTTTCTGCACGTGTCTCGGTCAAGGTGAGGATGTTTTGGTAAATGGACCCAAGGTACTAATTAAGTCCTACACGGTTTTAGGTGTTTTTATATAATTTAAGTTATTTTATATACCTAAAGCCTAATTTAGACTTCACTTTTCAAAATAAAAACCCAAGATCAAATTAAGTTTTCTCTAGACTCCATTGAAGCTTGAAGCTAGGATTGAAGTTCTTCATTTGTTTCTCAATCAATATTGTGGATTTCTTCAATAAAATATGGTAATATATTCTTGATTCTTCTTTCATTAAAGTATCCAAATCCAAATGTTATTCAAAAATCTTTCAAAGCCTTAAAGTCCTATTTTGAATTCTAATTATGAGTTCTTGCATGAAAAGGTTTAAAGTGATGTTTTATTTATTGACCAATTTTAATTTAATTTTTAACATAAAAAACTCTATAAACCTATGTAATCAATTAATTACTAATTTTGACTCTAAAGTGAGTGAATTATTTATGGCTTAATTATATTGATTTCATGTAGATTGTATTGGACTATTGAACTATTTATTAATCAATTTTAGTATTGTTCATAACTTGCCTTATAATGTTGATATCTATATTTAGCAGTGATGGATCATTTATATGGATTAATTGTTGGAGTCTTGTATTTATTATTGTAAATATCTCTTGTTATATGTATTTGTTGGAAAAGATAAGGAATGGTGATTATAGATATTAGAAGGTGGTGAGTTTAGCTTATTTCTTATTTTAGCATAAAATTTATATTGAGTTGTCATTGATTGATATGGTAAACTTATGGGGGCGGTGTTTAGTTGTTATATATGTTATGAACATGGCCTTGTCTGCATTATTAAGTGAACTATAGTGTGATCATGATACGGTATATGTGAAGGTATAAAGATAAGGTACTCATGTGATGAGCTTGTATATGGGTAATAAAATGGTATGATTGAATATTCTTCCTCTCTACTTGTTGATATATGATGATGAAGGACTAGGGAGAAAATTTATACAATGCGTTGTATCTTGTGTGGTAGACTATTTTTCCCTACTTGATACTTGAATGATATTGAATGAATGAAAGAACGAATGTCTAGGATCGCTAGACTTAAGTTTCTTCCCTTCCTTTAATGACGAAATGAGGTATTCTATAGTATGTCTGTAACCGTTAAACCTAAGCATGGTTCCCCTTCTTGATGAGTCTACAACCTTAAGTGAATGTAAAACCTTGAATGATTTAAAGAAGGTTGGTAATAATGCTTGCATCGGTAGTCCTAAGGCCCCCATTCAAGAGTAGTAAACTGTGTTATCCAAATAGAAATTGGTTGGAAGCATTAGTGGACCCATCCATGGAAAAAAACATATTATGAGGTTGTATGACTTAGTGATTGTACATTCTCTAATACACATAGGGAATGAATTATTTAATGAGAAACAAGGAAAAACATCGAGAAAATATGCTTGTGGTAGTTTTTCTACATGATATGAGACTAGAGTAAAAAGAAGCCCTTGATATCCCTTAACCATGTGCCAACACAGGATGATTATTAGCTCTACGTTTGGCAAGTAAAACACCTTCCAAGATTTGGGGTCCATATGACATCGGATTCCATGCCTAGCTCATATGTTCTATGTCGATTAGAGCCTGTTCTCATCACTGGGGATGTGTATCTAGTACTAGAGAAGTTCTACGACGTGTAGGTAATGGAATGGGACGGTATATATACATGACACATGTAGGCTTTGAAGATCCTAGGATGAGTTCCTTAAGTATTCAAATACAATTATGTGAAGTCTTCTAATTATTTTCTTGTCTATTAAATTGTATGAATGAATAATGTTAACTTACTTAAATCATGTTGAATAGAAATGTTCTTATCTAGGGTAGTTTTGAGGATTAGTTATGTGGGCTTAGAGGATGTATGGGTGTTCTGTTCATGTCATACTTAGGGTGAGTCTTAGAGTAACCTTAGGTGGATAGTGTAAATGAGGAAAAGGAATATTCTTACTTTAGCTAGTCTTTTTTCTTTCTATCATTTAAACGACCCTTGAGGTGAGTCAGGGGGTTAGCTACACCCCCTGAACTTATCATTAAAAAAAAAAAATTGTACAAGAAAGGGGGCATAAACATTACCTTCTATTCATATGGTAGGTTTATAATTGACATACCTACTAATATTATTCAACTCAACCTTATACAATGAGGAGCTTATCTATAGAAAAAACTAAGTATCTAAAGAGGACTTTTCTCCTAATACATTTTTCTAAGAAAACGTAAATAAGGAGACTCTCGCTTTACAACTCAAATGAAATGAGAAAGCCTATATGAAACTATTGTCTATGCTAAACCAACCACTTTGTTTTTATTCAACTTTGTTGTATTTCCACCTCCCTGTTGATGCCTTTGGGTAGTCTTGCAGATCATCTTGGTGTGTGTGAATGGGTTTTATGGGCGGACATTTCATAACTCACTTAGGTTAATCTTAGGATAACCTTTGGTGGGAGGTCTAGCTGTTTATATGGATACAAAGTGATTAGGGTTTTACCTTGTGGATTACTTGAATATGTCTTATGTATTAAAATTGAATTGAAGATGGTTCTTATACTTGTTTTATGAGGTTTCTATCAAAAGAGCATGAAAAGTATATTTTAAAGTAAATGTCTATTGGATCGTGGTTTTCTTACATGTTCACTATACTTAGTGCATTCAATGTGCTAATTTCATATGTTTTCTATGTCTCCATGTGTAGGTGGCAAGTCAGGATATTTTTTGAAGTTAAAGCTTTGAATAACATTCTCTCAAGATTGTTCTGTCCCTATATGTTTGAGGATATGGAATATGTTTTAGTTTCTTTTCCCAAATGATTGTGTAATAGACTCTTAATTTCTTTAAAATTTATGTAAGGGTTGTTCTTTCTTATGATGCCTTATGATGAGACTTAGTTCTTTCTTATATTCAAGAAAGATTTGAACTATTGTTGTGAAAAGTTTTAATTTCGCACTACTTTTCATATTTATGCGTGAATGATGTCTAAGGGATTGTATAAAAACACCGAGAGGTCGAATACGTTGTATAACTCTTTGGATAAACCCTTGGGTTGTTACAAACTTGGTAACCAAGACCAAGGTTATGATGTAGTGTTTAGGATTCAATGTCTCATAATGCCATGTCTAGTAGAGTCTTGTTCATCATTGGTGAGTTTCCACACATCTATGAGGGAGAGCCTATAGGATGATAGAAGTTTCCCTTTCTAAATTAATCTTGTGTCCTTCCATAGAGTTGAGGTTATAAGTGTCTTTTCCTATCTCTTCTGTTTTGTTTATACGACATGAATACAAGGACGCCCGCAAGGAGAGTGGATGAGAAAGTGGTGAATGGGGGAGTTCCTCACCGGGTTGAAAAATTACCCCAATGTGTTCATGTTTCTCAAGATGAACAAGTCCCTATAACTAATCAAGTGAATGAACTTCCGGTGGTTCCACAGGACATGACTAATGAGGAGGTTAGAGGAGCTCTTGTTTCCCTAGCCCCAATTATGACGTCCCAAACAAATCGAGATGTAGGGCCTTACATGAGTACTCTTTAGAGTACAATGACCTATAGTTTTAGAGACTTTGTGAGGATGAATCCTTATATCTTTCTTGTCTCTAAGGTAGGAGATGATCCCCAGGCCTTCTTTGATGATGTGCATTAGATAGTATGCGATGAGGGTGACTTCTATGGAAAAGCTGGAGTTGTTTTCATACCAATTGGAAGGGGTTGCTTAAGTGTGATACACACAATATAAATATAGTAGGCCGGGTGAATAAGGTCCTATTGACTATGAAGAGTTTACGGAAGCATACTTAGAGATTTACTTTCCCCATGATAAGAGAGAATTTAAGGTTGAGAAGTTTACAAACATTAGGCAAAGTAATATGAGTGTGGAAAATTAATCCTTCAAATTTACCCTATTATTCTAAGTATGCTCCATCTTTATATCTAACCCTAGAGATGAGATGAGTAGATTCTTGACTGGTGTATCCGACCTTGTGAAGGAACAGTATGTACGATAACGCTCCATGGAGACATGACTCTATGTAAACTTATGGTGTATGCTCAATCAATCGTAGAGTCTAAACTTAGGAGGGGAGGTAGAGATGTTAAGAGAGGAAGAACCGACGAGCTAGGTCAACCTAGTTGTAAGAAGAAGGCTTCAAATAAAAATGTTCTTAATGATCTTAAGGCCATCTATAAGAGATGTGGTGCTTCTAAAATTGATATATCTACTAGTTCATATTGTGGGAAGCAATTTTTTTTGAAGTGTCTAGATGCAACTAATGGGTGCTTTGGTTGTGGGAAGGATGACCACAAAGCGAGATATTGTTCTACTATTGCTATTGGAGGGTGAGAGGCCAAGGAATCTCCTAATGAAGGTATGGTTCCTATTCCTCCCAATCGTGGTCTTTTATATCACCTCCAAGGTAAAGAGATTTTGGATGAAGGTAGCGTTAAGTTATAGAGTGACCCTTTTAGATTATGTTTTGGGTTCCTTGTAACTTGGAAAGTGTGGTGAATAGTTGGATTCATGAATCTTTTCTCTTCTCATGTATTCTATTCAAGCTAGAAATTTAGAACTTCTAGTAGCATATCACATGTACTTTGGAGTCTATTTAAATGAAATTCATTAATCTCCTTATATTGTGCATATTGTCATTATATTATGTGTATATGGTAAATTTAGCTTAAATGATGTTGTCTCTCATGTTGATGTGCATCTCTATTGGATTGACTATATGTTGCATGAGTTCTTTCATAAGCATTTTTAACACTGTATCTCTTAAAAATATTTCACAATTGTGTTTTATGAGAAATTGACTTAATATTATTAGAAATAATGTGATAAATATGATTAATATATAGAGAAGGAAGTTCATCCAATGTGAAATGAGAAGGTAGAGGCTTATATCATGATAAGTTGTAGATTTTCGAACTTTCTTGTTGTGTTTTGGGACTGTTGAATTGTGTAAATTTGATGTTCCTTCAAGCTATGTGTACTTTGTTGTATGATTATGAGCTTCTAGTGTTGAGTCTTTATCTCTTGAAAGTGTTGAAATTGTTTTAGTATCATTCGAGGACGAATGTTTGTATACTTGGGGGAGAATGTTACGACTCTCAAAATGATTTTGGTTAAGCTAGATCCTATAATGTGTGTTATAAGTTAATAACGTGCTAAAATAATTAATATTAGTATTAGAGGCCAGTTTATAGATTTTGGAAGTTAAACATTGAAGAACGACCAAGAAGTTTGCAAACTAGTCCTTGTGTCTCATAGTGTGCTTTCACATGTTGTATGTGTTTTTTGATGTCTAAATTAATTGGAGAGGAATCTAACACCTAGAATAACATGTTTAGGGTCAAAAAATCTTGGTATGTCTCTTCAAGGACCACCCTAAGGGTCCTTTAGGAGGACCCAAACCTTGCAAAGAAACTGCCGAAAGGTAGTCCAACCCATGACCACCAAACCATGTCCTGTGGTTCCATTGACGCCCCATCAAATGAGAGTGTGTCTCTACACTAGCGGTGGGATATTAGACCTCAAATGTTAAATCTATAACAAAACATATGCCAAGGAGGATACCTCATCGATCAAACGACAGCCAGTAGGTGGAAACCGTCGTTTGACACCTGAAACATTTTGTAGGTGTCTCGGCCAAGGTGAGGTATTTTGTTAAATTCACCCAAAGTCTTAATTAAGTCCTAGACAGTTATTTTAGGTTGTTAAAATTATTTTAATTTTTTTAAATGACTAAAACAAAATTACTCTTCACATTTACAATTCAAAACCCAATATCAAATTAAGTTCTCTGTAGACTCCATTGAATCTTCAAGCAAGGTTTAACCTTAGATTGAAGTTATTCATTGATTGCTCCTAGATTGAAGTTATTCATTGATTGCTCCATAAATTTCTTTGAATTTCATAAATAAATGTATGGTGATTCATCCTTTATTCTTCTTCCATTCAAGTCTGCCTGACAGGGCATCACTAAAATGAGCAAAACTTTTTACTCAGAGATCAAAGTTTAGCAATCTCGGTTGCATAGTAAGGAAGGTTAAATTTATTCATCATAAAATAGATCATGTGACATTCAACTAGTTTTTGCTAGGATTTATGCCCACTTAAAATCCAGTCAACAATTTCCCCTTAACTGACTACTAACATTCACCTTGGTTGATCTATGGTCCATAGGTTGAACTACGGACTAAAGTAGTCTTTCGTGGTTCGCATCAAAGCCTAGGTAATGGGACCCTCAATCTACGCACAAAGACCATTGACTATGTAATTTTGTGATATGGGTTTGGGGAGGGGTTGTAGTGGTTAACTACAGACCTATAACCAGACTATAGGTGAGACTACAATACATTAATAACGATCGTAGGTTGCACCTGCAATATTTGAAAAGCTAAAATCTGATCTATTTTTGGATAAGATGTGTTACATTATCTGCCCGTTTGGATCATTTGTCCTCGAATGAAGAATAGACTAGCTGAAATGGAGAAAAAGGGCTGCAATTCATACCACCAAATACTAGAAACTAAATTTCTGGCTGATCTTAGTTCCAAGAACATGCAAATACGTGAAAAATTTAAGTACAAACTTAACGAATATGTAGCAAGATTGATCTTACACATAAAGTCTGAAAAAGTAAAGAAGAACTATAACATCATGATAGAGTGGAATGTGATCGAAAGTGGTGAGGATACTTGTTTTTCTTGGCAATTTATGCTTCCCAAGTAGCTCTCTCTACGGATTGACTCCTCCATAAAACATTGACTAAAGATATTTCTTATTTTTCAACCTTGTAACTTGACGATCAAGAATATGAACTATTACATACTCATAAGAAGAAACTATCTTTCATAGTTACACTATCTAATGGTACTACAAATGCTGGATCACCCATACAAATCTTCAAAAGCGAGATGTGGATGACCGGATTCACTGCTGCGTTATGATGGCAATCTTAACTCATATGCCACTTTAGCAACCCCTTGCAAGATCTTGTAAGGGCCTACTTATGTAAGACTGAGATTCCCTTCTTGAAAAATCATATCACCCCCATTATGGGTGACACTTTTAAGAAAACCAATCATCAACTTGGAAATGTAGTTTCCTTTTGCTTACATCTACAAAAGACTTTTGGCGACTTTTTGTTCTCTTAAGTAGATCTTTAATGAGTTGCACTTTCTTAGTATGATAATGGACTGAATCTGGTCCTATCGAGGTTTCTTCACCTACTTAAAACTAACCAACAGGAGATTTGCACCTATGCCTTTACAATGCCTCATAAAGGGTCATTTCTATGCTGGAATGGTAGCTATTACTATAGGTGAATTTTATAAGAGGATGGTGATCGTCTCAACTACCCTTTAGTAGATCCCATAAGCTATTAACATGTCCTCTAAGGTCTGAATTGTACGCTCTACCAGCACATCCCTACGCGGATGAAATGATGTGCTAAGGTTAACAAGAGTACCAAAATCCATTTGAGATGATTTCCATAAATGAGGTAAACTAAGGACCTATATCTGAGATTGTTGACAAAAAAATCCCACGTAACCAGAATATCTTATCAATGAAATGCTTAGCATAGTCTTTCACCAAATATGTAGTCTTGGCTGCGAACAAGCGAAAAGACTTAGTCGTTCATTTAACTATCAACCAAATGGAGTCATGTTGTTAGCGAGTACAAGGTAACCATGTAATAGAATTCATATTGATAATTTCCCACCTCCATGTTGGAATGTCTATCTCTTTAGTCATACCCCATGGTTTCTGATGTTTTACCTTTACTTGATGGCAATTGGGGCACTTACTGACAAAATCAACTATATTGCTCTTCTTGATATTCCACAAAAAGACCTCCCGCAGATCGTGGAATATCTTAGTAGCAGCTTGATGAATAGAATATCTAGAGTCATATGCTTCGGCATAAATATGTTGTCTCAACTTACCCACAACAAGAACACACAATCTACTTGGATAGCGAAGTACACCATCTCCCCTTGGGAGAAAACCTCTACTCTCTGACTGTGGACGTCACCCTTATGTTAAAGAAATATTTGAAAGCTATCTTGACTTTTCCTTAACCTCTACTACCAACGAAGATTCTGCTGCATTTAGAACTATTATACCATTGTCTCATATGCTCATAACGCGAACTCCGAATAAAGCAAGCATGTGAACATCCTTCATTACTTCCTTTCTTTCTTGTTCAACATGTTACACACTACCTATAGATAATCTTCTAAGGGCATCTCGTACGACATTTGACTTTCCAAGATGGTAATACATAATCATTTCATAATCCTCGATGAACTCAATCCATCTTCTCAGGAGAAGATTCAACTATTTTTGGGTAAATATACACTGAAGGCTCTTGTGGTTTGTGAAAACGTCTACATGAATACAATACAAGTAATGCCTCCAAATCTTAAGTGTAAACCTCAAAGTTTCAAGATCTAGATCATGAGTTGGATAGTTCTTCTCATGCACTATAAGCAGAATCATAAGTTCTAACCATGCAGCGCTGCGTGAACACACAACATAGTGTGACTCTTGATACATCCCAATAAATCATATAACAACTTGAACCCTCTTTTCAATTCTGCAAGGCTATTGTAAAAATTATCTAAACACATAAATTTGATATTCTTTTGAGTAAATTTAGTTAATGGAGAGGCTATAGATGAAAATATTGCCACAAACATTTTGTAATTACCCGCTACACCCAAGACACTTCTGATATCTGTATGAGACGTAGGTCTAAAAAAAATTTCATTGGTTCTATCTTCTGTGGATCAATTTGGATCCCTTTTGTAGATACAACTTGACCAAGAAAAACAACGGATTTCAACCAAATCTCATATTTCCTGAACTTTGCAAATAAATGCCGATCTTTAAGAGTCTCCAAAACAAATCTCAAATGACTTGTATTTTCTTGCTCATTTCTATTATAAATGGGGATATCATCAATAAAGACGATAACAAGCATATCCAAAAATTGATTGAACACTCTATTCATAAGATCCAAGAAAGCGAGAAAACCATTGGTTAGTCCAAATCACATAATTACAGGTTCATAATGGCAATAGCGTGTTCAGAAGGCTGTTTTCAGAATGTCACTATTTGAGACTTTGAGCTGATGATAACCTGATATGAGGTCTATCTTTGGAAATTATTAGCAACCTTAAGTTGGTCAAAAATGTCATCAATCCTAGGGATTGGTACTTATTATTGATTGTGACCTTGTTAAACTTCCTATAGTAAATACACATTCCAAGTGGACTATTTTTCTTCTTCACAAACAACACTAGCGCAACCCATGGTAAACTAATTGGTAAGATAAACCCCTTATCTATAGGGTCTTTCAACTGCTCTTTCAATTCCATAAGATCAGCTGGATCTATTCTATATGGAGGAACACAAAAATGATGGGTGTCTAGAAGGAGAATAATTAAATAGTCTATTTCCCTTTAGGGAGGAATTCCTAAAATGTTGAAAAAAATTGGGAAACTCACTCACCATTGGAACCGACTCAAGAGTTGCGGTATTAAAAATAGGATCCTTCACTCGAACTAGGTGATCGAGATAATCTTTATAGATCATCTTTCTGTCCTTGAGGTAAGAAATGAATTGACACATAGGCTCTAATCTACTACCCTTCCATTCTATGATTGGTATGTCTAGAAACTAAAAATGGACAATCCTAATTCTACAATAGACAGAGATATAAAAGGAATTTAACAAATCTATGCCTACAATGACATCAAAGTATAACATTAAATTTTTAATATCTGCTGAGGTGACTTTTGGAGATATAGGTGACTTTCAGAAAGAATGTGACACGAAAATTTCTCTATACCTATCTAGCGGTAACTAGGTCACCGACTAGAGTTGAGACTGAGAAAGGTTCCGAGAGAGTTTTTAGATTGACAACGAACTTGAAAGTTATGAAAGGAATTACAAAGGAGAGAGTACACTATGGATCTAACAAGGCATAAACATCAAGGTCAAAGACTTGTAATGCTCTATGAGAACCTTCATAATCCAGATAATCTTAAAGAGCATACAACTTGTTTTTGCACTGACCGCCACCTATACCCGTGGAGTTATCATGTTGAGTCAAGCGACATGCTGGTGATGCTAATGTTATCGACTGAGATTTACCATTAGTACTTCCTTGACCCAATCTAGTAGGGTAATCCTTCAATCTGTGACCAATTGACCGGATTTTAAAACATCTTTCCTTTTGGGCAAGGCACTCGCCCTGATGGATCTTACCACACTTATAGCAAGTTGATATGTTTTGGTACATATAACACATCCATGAGATTTAGATCCTGCTGACCTACATTTCTAATAATAGGTGTTCTTGGATGATGGAACACTATATAATGAAAGGGATGTGGCTCAAAACTTCTGCTTATTTCGCAACCAATTTCAACAACCTGATTTTTGTTGAGAATATTTATCGTTCCGTTACCTAACCTTCTTGTTCTCCATAGCGTATTCCCTAAGATTATCACCCTCAACCTGCTGAGCATAAGCCATGAGCCAAAAGATTCTCATATTTTCAAGCAACATAGAATTCCTACACACTGTCTTCACCAAGTCTAACACTACATACATAAAATTATTCATCCGATCTATGGAAACAAATACTACATAAGAATCATACATGGAGATTAGGCAAAACATTATCCCTTAGTCCTAGACATTCATAGCTCCTTGTTTGAGGTACATATATTCCTAAGCCTTTTCCTCCCTCAATTCCCTTGAGAAAAACCTAACCAGAAAGGTTGAGCTGAAGCAATCCTCAATGATTTTCTTTCTACTTAGTATATTAAAGATGATCCATATCGTTAATTATGTAAAATGCTAGATCAACCCGATTATCTACTGTGACATGCATCACCTCTAGGATCTTCTTGATCTCATCGAAGAAATTCAGGGTATCCTCACAAATTTTTAATCCTAAGAACTTTAGCAGATTCATCCTACCAAATTCACAGATACTTTCTACTACTGATGCACAATTTGCATTAACAGGAGGTTGATCCTATTGGTTGTTCTGTCCAGCAACACTCTAAGCCAAAATCTGAATAACATTTCAAAATTCAGCATTGAGACTTCCTGATTAGGGATTGAAGGAATTGTATTAGCATTTTTTGCATTTGCATTCCTCGCATTAGATATATGAGGAGGCACATAAACATCACATTCATGACATTGACTCCTAAACATTCTTACACCTTCATTCATCATAATTTACACACTATTATGCTTGACGTGTATATATACTTCATTTATATATGATATCATCATGCTTTACATTAACAATTTCACAAGAGTACCACATGTATATCATTCAAAATCATCACACTTTACTTCGCATACTATGCCTTCATGGACATAATCACAATACACATATCCATGCATATATTCATATACTTCAAATAAACACCGCCACCAAATGTGGACCATACCAGTGTAGATAATTTCACAATAACAACTAACAAATATAACCAACATACTATTCATCCAAACTTTCACCATCTTTTCTCAATTTCTCCAATAACTCATCATAAAATAGAATTTAAGGTCGTAGCTAATAATATAACATGAAGAAATAAAACTCTGATATTTTCTAACATTATATAGATATATACACTAACCCACTTCATAAGCTAAAAGTATGAAATATGAATAATGATGAGTTCATTGGGGGTTTTAAATTAAAATAATCAAATAACACTAAAAAAAATTATTTCAATCTTAAAAGTGTTTTCATGCGAAGACCAATGCTTAGAGTTAAGATAGAAGAAGTTGGAGTTTTCAAACCCATTTTTTAATCTCTTTGAAATGGATCCTTAAATAAAAGAAGGTTCAAGGATCAACTACCGTACCTCAATGTGAAGAAACCCATGCATATTGGTGAATAAAACCTCCAAGACCATTACTTCTAGACCTTCCTTGAGTAGTAGCTTCTATGGAATTTGAGAGAGTTCTTTATTGAGGGAGGGGTTTGAGATATTTGAAATTGAAGTCTAACCTAGTTCTAGTAGTATAAACCTACTTAAAATACCCTTAAGATACTAAATAAAGAGTACATGGTTCATAAAAGAGTTAGGGGTGAATTAACAGACAAACCCCAAGCCTAGCAATTTCTTGACAACTTTATAGGTGCCAAACGACGACCCGTAGCTACTGGGCGTTGTTTGATCAATTGCCCATCATACTGGGGCATTGATTAGGTTAGAGATTGGATTTTAAGGGGAGAATTAAGATCCCATGTCTTGGCAGTTTGTTGCAAATTCTTGGGTCCTTTTCTAGGCGCCTTGTGGGTCCTATGTGATGTCGTACCCAGAAGTTAAACCCCTTAATATGGTCATCTAGTTCTTAGGTTCCCCCTGCGTAAATTTTGATACAAAGAAACTTACTATGCATGCCAACGCACACATGAACTAACATAAGTAAATGTACGTGTAGTCGTCCAACATCTTGGTCGTCTATTGAGGTTTCACTTCAAAACTTACAAATCTTAGTTCAAACATTAAAATAATCTATGTTAAATATTATTATATCATGAAACGCTAGATAATATCTAGTTCAACGTAGCTCATTATGACACGAAACACTTTCAAGGATATCAAGGACATCAAGCACTCAACTATCAGCACATAACACCTAAAATCAAGGTGAAGACATTCATTGTGAATGCACCAAATTAACTAGGAACACAAACGACATATTATTAAGTAAGTTTAGAAACACAAGAGATTATTTGGAACAATTTTAATAATTCAAAGCTCACAATTATTTCTTCACTTTCTCTTTAATTATGGAGGATTTATGTTTTCATACATTAGATATGCTCATCATACCATTTCAAAGCTTACCATGAAATAACTTGAAATCATACATTGGCACATAAACATAAAAATCATGAAGCAATTAGGCAATATCATTAGCTTCACAGTATCATGGAAAATTATAGACTAACTACCAATGTATTCGTGAAACCATGGTGACAGAAAGAGCATGTAAAACATCACATCATCAATGATTCTCATATCATCTGGAGTCATGCAACTAAAACAAAAATGCATGACGGCAAATCATAACCACACCACTAACGATTTTGGTCCCAAGACTGAGTAATAAAAGAAAGCAAAAGATAAGGGTATCTAACACCTTATTACTCCACTCGTTCTCCCCGATATAGAATTAACCCACATAAGACAAAACAAACAACCACAAGAAAATATAACTTACCGGGTCTTTCATTCTAGACTGGTTCCATTTTTAGCTCCGAGTGCATAAAAATGATTTCACCTTGGAGCATAAGGATACGGACCACCATAGGGATATTGGTTGACCTCTTTCCCCTTTTCTTTGAGAATTTGGAAATCCCTCATCTTATTGTCTTTATTGCCACACCCAAAGCATTAATCCGTACAGGTAAGACACTTACACGAGTGTTGCTTCCCACAAATAGCACACCTAGACCTCTTAAAATCATGGTCACCTTCTTGTAAATTTTTTTTGGAAACCCTATCTTTGTTCCTCGTTGAAGATTCTTGATTACATAACCTATTCTTATACTTCGGTTGACTTGGTTTATCCGACTTATGCCTCTTCCCCTCCACTTATATCCCTAAGCTTAGACAACAATTTATTGAGACTACAACATGAGCCTAGACTGATTCATATCATTATTGATCATTGATGTACGGAACTCCTTTTCATCTAAGATAGAGATCCCCATCATAAATTGATTCATTTTTGCCCTAGAATTGGCTACCACGGTTGGGCATACTAAAAGAGTTGAATGAATTTGAGAGTATACATTTTCACACTCATTCCCCCTTGAAAAGGTTCATGAAATCCACCAACTTTTTCTCCCTCAACTCTATGGGGAAAATTAATCAAGAATAGACACTTTGAAGACTTCTGAATCTATCGGAATTTCCCAAAAGGGTCTCCCATCCCTCCATAGCTCAAACCACACTTGAGCAACATCTTTATGTTGATAAACGGCTAGCTCCACTTTCTCTGTATGAGTCACACCCATAGCAATCACCACCTTGGACACCTAATTTATGAAGCCTTGTAGATCTTCATCCACCTTAGTTCCATGGTAAGTATAAGGGTTAATCCTCATGAAATCCCGAATTTTAGAAGCAGGCGTACATTCACTAGGTCGAGGTCCAACTTCTATGTTAGCCTGTGAAACAACAAAATTAGTTAAGACATGAGCTTGAGTAGTCATGAGTCGGTTCAAATACCCAAGATCAGCCCTTATCTTAACATTAGTCACATCCCGTTGAACAATGGGAGCTTGAACACCTCAATAGTGTCCTCCACCATATCATAGAATATTGAAATCACACAATGCTGGAAGGCGGCGGTGCATTATATATCCCAATCAAAATCTTTTTGAAAGAAAATGTCCAATAACGGAAAGTGAAAGTGGTATTTTCTTAATCCTTATGGGAAATAGATATTTTTTTGTAGCCCTAATAGCCATCAATAAGACAATACCACCATTTACCTACTAGTCTATCTCACATCTTACCCATAAAGTGCATGAGGAAATGGTTCTTCTCTGTCAAAGTATTCAACTTCTGGTAGTCCATGCAAACTCTCCATTCAATCACTTGTCCCATCAGATCAAGCACATTATTAGCATTAGATACAACTGTCATCCAACCGTTTTTAGGCAGGAAGTGAACAGGACACATCTAACTATTGTCTGCAATAGGATAATTTACTTCATAATCCAAAAACATGATGATCTCCTTCTTCACTACCTCTTGCATAGGTATATTCAACTATCTTTAGTTCTCAATACTTGGTTTGTGATCAGGCATGAGATGGATTTTAGGGGAACAGGTATCGAGGGAATCCCGATGGTATCCGCAATAGTCCAACCAATGGTCGTCCGAACCTCTTCAATACTGCCACAACGCCTCTACTTGTCGTTCACTTAGATTTGCTTCAATTATTATCTTTAAAGTGTCATCTATACCCAAGAACAGGTAAATCAGATGAGGTGGCACAACCTTAATCTCTAATTTTAGGGCCTCCATAATAGATGGATTTTCTGGTGGAGACTCGCCATGCTGCATATCTAACTCCAATTTCTTTTGTATTGACCAATAATAATTTTCTTCAAGTGCAACCACCAAAAACCCATACTTTTCAATACCATCATTGTCAAAATTCATGATCACTGTCGTTAGTGCCTCGACAAGCTGTCCCTCTTCAATTTGTACCTTTGATACAATCTCAACTTTGTAGGATATAGAAGATACCATTTGGAGCTAACCACTCTGCTTTATAGACCTACATAAGTTTAAAGTGACATTTTCATTGGTCAAGCTAAACTTCATCTACCCTTTCTCCTTATGAAACAATGCACTCTTTGTGGCAAGGAATGGTATCTCTAGAATAATGGAAACCACATAATGAATCTCACAGTTAAGAAATATAAAAATGGAAGAAAGTATAAATGACTCCATTTTCACAAGCACAATATGAAGAATACTAGTGGGAGTCTTCACCATTTAATCGGCCAACAATAACTGCATCTTAGTAAGCTTTGGGTCACCCAAGCCTAAATTCTTATATATAGGCAGATGCATGAGATTAACGCTTGCACAAAGATCACAGAGTGCTTTAGAAATGTGTAGCAACCCGATTGTACAAGGAATATTGAATGGTCCATGATATTCCTTCTTCTTCACAAGAGGTCTTGTAGAAACAGAACTATAATGTTGCATTCTATCATCATCCTCAAAACTCACCAACATCTTCTTAGTCACCATATTCTTAATAAACATAGCATAACCAGGAATTTGTTCTTAAGCTTCTATCAAAGGGAGATTCATGGAAAACTGATTCAACATAATCATAAATTGCTGGTGTTTACCATCCTTTGTCTTCCTTACTAATCTCTGAGGGGATGGTGGTGGATGTCTAGGAACGCGGACCACTTTCTGACATAGCTCTACTTCTTTAATCGTGTTGTCCAACAATACTCCACTGGCTTCTACTATCTCGTTGTCTTTTCTCATATCATCTTCTACTAATGATAGAATAGGTGGATCAATGGTATTCTTACTCCCTCGAGTCTTGACTTCCATGCATTGCTCATCCTTTTTAGGATTTTTGATAGTGTTGTTAGGAAGATTGCAGGTTGGTGTTGGTTCACAGTAGTGGACAATTTATCCTCAAGATTCATAATCGAAACCTCTTGTTACACCCCGACCCTACACCCTTGACGTGGTTCCAAATTTTTCACGCACTGAGCCTACACCCAGGACGTGACCGACACTCAATGACCTTTACTAGCCTTGAGCGGACTCTTGTCTTGAATTAATTAACTGAACGAGAGACTAAACTTAATAAAAGAAGAAAATTTCATATTTTAACTTAAAAGTAAATAACTTGGCCAACAAGGACATCAAACTCTCATAGCAAAATATCTGCAATAGAAAAAAGAGACCTTAAACTAAAATTTATGACTGTCTATGAAGCCTCTATAATTCTAAGAAGGATATTGAGATAACCTACAACATCCTACAAAAGAAAAACTGAAAAGCAAGTAAATGTATCCTCTAAAATGCAAGGAGGCTAACAACTGATTGCTCAGTTGGATCAACGAGGTGCTGGATGATGCTGATCCTTGTTATCTTCATTTGCATTATGATACGATACAAGCAACCTGACATTTGTACATCGAATGTAGGAGTATATGAGTTGGAATGATATTAACAAATTAATCTTGAAAAACAGTAAGAACGAAAACTTATCTTGGCTTTGCTCAACTCATGAATAAATTTACTTAATAAAAAGCAATAAGACACATGCAATATATATAAAAGCTTGTAAACTATGAAACACTTAGTTGTTTAATAAAATGTAATAACAAACTCAACTTTACTTATATATGAAGTAATATAGTTTCTATGGGAGATTCTGTAACTGAAAACCATCAGTATGAGCCTAAGTGCTGATACAACGTCTTGCCTACACCTCCACAACTGTTTTATACTTTCCGTCGCATAGAACTACTTAACTTAGTGGATCCACTAGCTTAACTTACGTGATCATCTAAAAATTGTGACCCGTTAATACCCATGATGGCCTCATGATTTTAATGGAGATTTGAGTTAATATGAACTCTCATTCCCACCTTGGTGCTCAATGTTACTTCCAAAAAATACTTTAGCTCATTCTTTTTAAAACAACTTCCTTCTTTGGGTTGAGATAATCCCTCAATAGTTAGCTTTAAAAAGCTCATTTGGAATCAATGTTCCCTTTTCTTGGTCAAAATTCTTTTGGAAATCTTATTTTCCTCTTATATTAAATGTGAAGACATTTATAAACTCTTTGGGAATACTTAGTCCCCTAATATCTTTTCAGAAGTGAACTCAACTCTTTACTTTTTAGTTACCTTGAAAGTTGATTGTTAAATCAACTGTTAGGAAATACTCAGTTCCCTTATAACTTTTGAGAAATGAACTCAACTCTTTACATGTTACTTAACTTTAAACTTGAGTCTTAAAACAAATTTAAACATTGCTAAAGAATTTTGAAAACCTTTAAGAACATTTCTTTGGACTTGCTTCTTAAACTTCTAACTTGACTCTTAATTTCTCTGATTTTGATCTTAACCTTCATTGAATGATATTATGATTCAAGCTAATGATTTTTGTTTTTGATAATTCCTAGGTGTTTAAAAATCATTTGAAGTAATTAGAATCACTGGAGAGTGTTAATATTTCTTAGAAGCACTTAAATAGGTTAAACTACAAAATGCACGAAAAATGCCGATTCAGGCGCGTCTCAGGTGGATTGTGCGAGGCATCAAGTTTGGAGGCCTCATCCTAGCACACTATAACCGCACCACCATAGTCCCTTTGGTGGAGATTTGGCGCACTGCGCCTGGTGCTCCCTAAGTGTTGTTTACGACTTTCTATTTTCATTTTTCAATTCTAAACCTCCGTATTTGTTGTCTCAAACCCTTAACATCATTAGTACCTTCAACACTCAATAGATATAACTCAAAAAATAACCCAAAATTATGAACCGCACAACAATAGGAATTCAAAGAGACTCAACCAATAGGAATTCGACAAGAATCTTCAGCAACTCATTTCATAACCTGTAAAAAATTCCAAAATCATTGAATTGAAACAAGTACGTTTTGTGGGTGAACTAAACCAACATGAAATAGATGACATATGTTGATAGGGATCACCACCAACAGATTCCACTCGCAAAACTTGATGTTCTTGGTTAATTCTTGACTCTTCTCCTTGTCTTTCTCTTTTTTCTCTCTTCTCCAATCCCTAAGCATGATTTTGATGTTCCAAAACTGATTTAGGACTTGTTTTTACCCCAAGTAACCCCTTAAAAGTAAATAGGAAATTAATTGAATAAAAGACTAAATGCCATTCCTTAAATCCAGATTTGGACTTTCCTTACTTCAATTCCCCCAACTTGCAATAGACATATAACCCTCATAGGATATCGAAAATGCGCAAAAAGAATTACCGCTAACAAATCTTTAGCTAGAAGTTATTGCCTTTTTAAAATGACCAAAATTTACTTTCTTAAGTTAGACAATCAGGCGAGTGAATAGGTATCAGGCCAGGTTACTTTTTTGAGAGTCCTAAGGAGGCTACCTTCTTGATTCTTCCTTTACTTTCCAAAAAATAATAGTTTTCATTTTATTGCAAGACTAGCTATTTAATATTAAGAGGTGTTGCAGGTGTCATGTGACCTTGGTGCATTCTAGGCATGGGTTACCATCCCCGAACTTCAGAGTGTGCATTTGGGCGCACTGCCCATCCCCTTGGGCGCATCAGGGCTCGCCGCGCCAACATCTCCTCAGGTAAGGTTTTGATGAAATTTGCCTCTCGTTTAGTTATCCTAGATATTTTTTAATCAATTTTTTTCTCAAGTTTTCCTTAGATTAAATTACCCAACCTAAGTACACATTAGTTCACTTAAAACAACACCCCAGACAATCTCTTTCATGTCATGAAATTATCAATACCCCAACAAGAAAGGTTTATAATGAACCTCAAGAAAACCTATCAAGAATTTAAATTCTTTAACCTTTTTAGAAAGAAATTACTCTTAAAATACCTGTTTGGCGCATGGGTGAACATATCCAACACTATGGAATATTACATACCTCTTACAGATTATACCCATGATGAAATTTCACAACAAGACGCAAGAATCTCAATGGACGCTTGATCCTCTCCTCTTTTCTCTTCTTTTCTTTTCTTTATTCTCAACTAAAACCCTAGGCATATATTAGGATTATAAAATTGAACCTAATATGATTATACCGTTAAAATATTACTAAACAAAATTAAATATTATTGTGCAAGGAAAAGACCAAAATACCCCTCACTGTTTTCGACTATCTTTCCTTTACTGGTCATTGTAACTTCAAAGGGATATATCTAACTCATCAAAACTTGAACATTGTAAACTCAGTGGCGTTGGAAATATAATTCAAAGGTCTTTCCTAAAGTATGTTGTAGCACACCTAACTTGTCATTTGCTAGTCGTTATGGTTGTTTGAAGTTGACCCAAACTCATGCTTAGCTCAATTTACATGTTTTTCAGATTTTTCCTATTTCCAATATATTTGTACTTAAAAATTTTTAAATTCCTTGGCAAAAACATACTCACTACAAAGGATGGTTCAAATCTTCGCTCAAAAATTTTCCATGGTGATGCAATTGGATTTGTTATAATCCGGATAATAAGGCCTTTGATTGTTGATCATTGCATATAAATTTTTGTTTGTAGGCGTACAACAAGCGGAAAAAATTCAGAAAGGGATGATTTAAGTGCAATAAGGGATTCAAGCTTGGATTTGAGGTTAATGATGGTTGTAATTTTATGTTTGTGTAATATATGTTTGTAATTTCTTCGGTGTAATGCATGTTTATATGTGAATGTTGCATTATTGATTACCCTAACTATAAATGAGGATAATTGAATAATTGTATGCCATGAATAACCTTTTGTTGTAGGATCTTGATGATGTACTTGTGATTGTGATTTTGGTGTGTAAATGGGGTTCAGATTACTACATTTTGGTAATTTAATTTGGATTAAATTTCCACATGGCATAAATATTGGATCGGGTTGCCACATTTCTACACTAATACGGGATCGATTGCCAGGTTTTGGCATAAAAATAAGATTAGATTCAACGTTTTTACAAGCTAATAGTCTGGGTTTGGGTTCCATGATATAACCATTGAATTGTGTTGTATATCTACTTTTGATTAACCCATCCATTCCTAATGATGATGTATATTGAAGGACTAATTGTTGATCTGAAATGATTTAGTTTTATTTTGTTCATAAATGTGTAATTGTTTGTTGATGTGAATGATGATGATATTGTATATTTTTGGTATATGCTTGTTTTTATAATGTTGTTGATATTTATATATATTTCACATAGGGGAATGTCCGCGTGATACTACCAGTACCCTATGCATGTGTAATCGTACTGCAGTTGCTCTTCTTTTGTTGGGTACATGGCATCTTCGTGAAGCTGTTAACAGACCTCCTTTATAAGATCAGTGACGGTTTGAATTCAATGGTGAACTAGTTTTTCAAGGTTGCCTTGAGTTCTCTTTGTTTAAGTTCACTCTTTTCGGACTCATCCTATTGGTTAAGTTGTTGTTATATTTGGGGATGTACCCCTTATTCTTAGATTTGACTTTGGTAGAGTTTTGGTACAATGACTTTCATGTTCTAGGGGTTGTATTTCCGCATTGTTTAGTTGTTTAAACCTTGAAGTTAATGAGAACTTAATTTTGACTTTTATTTAACCTGCTTCCGCCGTTTAAATTGTTTAATTGGACTGTAATTATGGTTCTCCTACCGGAGGGTTAGTGTGGGTGCCAATGACGATGGTGTGAATCATGACACATGCCTTTACCAATAAAGTTATCTCTGAACATTCGTTAGTTTTGATTATCGATTTGAATTATTTTAGTAAATATGAGCAATATGGTTTGTACGAATGATAGTAACTATCATACTTGGAAAGGAAAGATCAAAGATATTCTCTCCATCAAGAAGATGCATGTACCTATTTTTGCTTCTTATAAACATCAGTCCATGATGATGCGAAATGATAATTTGAGCACTTACAGGCTTATGGATATATAAGACAATGGATAGAAGACATTAAAAAGTATCATTCTTTGATAAACGTTATCTTAAATAAATAGGTGAAACATATCTATGCTTTATAAT
Organism: Solanum lycopersicum; assembly: GCF_036512215.1. NCBI lineage: Eukaryota > Viridiplantae > Streptophyta > Magnoliopsida > Solanales > Solanaceae > Solanum > Solanum lycopersicum. Next base: position 31,607,537 of record NC_090807.1, on the reverse strand, counting down.
GTCTTTTCCTCTGTACTCTTCGTTACACAATCTATATTCTAAACCAATAAAACTGATAACAAAACTTTGCCAAAATAGAAAATTTTAAATTTTAAATCTCGTAGTGAAGAATAAAAAATAATTAACAAAAACTGATGATCGTAAAATATATCAGAATGCGTAACAATTATATGAAACGTAAAGGAAAGAAAATCGAGAACATGAATGCTCAGTGTCCCTTTAAAAAATTATTCTCCTCTCCTATTTGAGGTTTAAATTGAAATATATCCTACAAGATTAGAACGATTTTATTTAATAGTGTACTGATACCAAAAATAATGGCGCCACCAAGCAACTCAACAATATCAAAGTACTAAATAATGAACTTGTGCAGCAAAAGAAAAAGTTGAGAAATTTTGTAAGTGAAATGTGTGAGGATTCACAAGTATTTATAGTGAAGAAACACTAGTTCAGAAAGGTTACAACCTTTTAGAAATCACACGAACATTCATGAAAGTTTGCAATCTTTCAAACGGTCAAAGTTGTTCGTAAAAGTGAAAACCTTTCATAATAGTCTTCTCTAACTGTACAAAGTTCAAATAAGAAGTGAAAAGTTGTAATATTGGCCGCATCCATGTTGGGTCGGGTCGTTTCGCCTTATTATTCAAATAATTAAAACATTTTGTCCATTTTATTTTATTTAATTTAATAATGAATTAAATATATAAAACTAACTTTGACCATAAAATAATCCCTCGATCAGTTGTTTTCCAAAGGCAAAGCAGTAGCCGAGCCATGCGAGCCACAACGACGACGACAATGTGTATTTCTAACCCTTTTAAGAATGATATTTAAAGACATTAAATTTTCTTTCTACCACCAATGATAGAGAAATGTCTTTCATTAGAGCATAAGAGAACCTTTCAAATTCCTCTTTTCATCTTCCTTTCATTTCTCAAAACACTTTCTTTATACCCAATAATCCCCTAGATGAATGGAGAATTCTAATTACATAAAGGGAATGCATGGACAAGCCTGTATATTACAAGCAAAGATCAATTGCATCTAAATAGGTATGTTTCCCATTGAACTTTCTGTAGTCAACATACGGCAGATATACTTAAGCCTGCGGCGGAACATGTCCTTTTAATTGACCTTGATGATAAAAATAGTCTTTTGATTCTGTTTATTGAAAAACCATTAAAATGTGAATTATACACAATTTGAATATAATGAATAAAACCGGAACATTCAACCTATCTAAAAGGCAAGCCAATAACAACAATCATTTCAACTAATTCTTCAAGATATTATTCTCTACTATATGAGCGTTGTGTACTAGAACAACAAATATTTGAAGAGCTTGATTTCAATTGGACCATATAGATCCCGTTACTCCTATAGATACATTAGGAATGGGAGTACCACACTTTTTATATCCGACTTAAGCTTTAGCATGAAAAAAATCATTTTTACAACATCTCATTAAATGATTACATAAATGACATGCTCCACCCTGTTTTCCCATAGTTCTGTAATTCATTCTATGTTTACATTTATTGAAAATAGCTTGTGTTTTATCATCGCTTTGATTCATAAATTGCCACAAAACAGATGTTTTCTCATGTTCTACATTGGGTCTAGCCGGACTAGAATGTACGGGGGGGGGGGGCCTTGTATGTTAGAGCAGCGATAGGAATGAGAATGGTAATGGGACTAGTTGCGGTAACTAAATTTATTTCGTTGTCATCATCAAAAGTATCAATATCATCATAACATTATCCTTTTCAACTTCTAATTATTCATCAAAATTACCAAACCTTGCTTGTAAATATTCAAGATAATGGTCTAATTCAATATTATTATCAATATTAAAAATAGTATCATCAACATAAGTAAAATCTTCTATAATTTTTCTTGTGCTACTTAACTAGTTTTACATTTAGAAGAACTTCATGATTTTTTTTATCTTCCTAGAATTTTCTGTAAATACATTAGTGGCCGCACTCAAAAAAGTTTGTTTATCTTTGCTGATATTTTTTAATCCGAATCCATAATAAAATATTAAGAGTGAAAAAAAATATAATGTAATGACTAAAAAGATGAATGCTGGAACGAATGTACTTTCATATATGAATGTTGAAAGGAAGCTTGAACATTGCTCCGAAGACCAAAGTAATCCACAAAAATTACTTTCAAACTACCATAATTTGTAATTTAATAGAGATTAGAGACTTGAAAGTTAAGAGAATATACGATGAAAATTTTTGTGGGTAAAAATAATTAAGGTTTAGGGTTTATTAGTTAAAATTAGAACTAATATGTAAATTTTAATACTTTGAGGTATTAAAAAATATTTTGGAGGGTATAGGTGTTATTGGGGGGGGGGGGGGGTTAGAAGGCTAAATAGCCATTGGGGGGGGGGGCTAATAGACGTTACCCAACAATTGGCAATGACAAATTAGTATTTTTTCTAAAGAAAAAGAAATACTAAGTCGGACCGAAATTAAAATTGGTACTAACCGGATTTAGCCTTCCAACCTGTTACCCCTCCCGGTTCCCCTTTAAACTGAACCTAAGCATAGTTTAGCGGAATTGTTCCAGAGTGATAACGGACAGACACTGTACTAGTACTGTAAAATCTCATAACTCGTAATATCCATGAATAAGCCAAGACACTAAAATTTATCATTTTTGGAAAGAATAGGAAAAATATGTAAAATTTCTTAAGTATAAAAAGTGAGTTTTTGGACATATTCAAATGATAAAAATTTCTAGCTCAAGGTAAGTTAGAGTGAGTTCTTTATGTGGTTGTAAATCCCTTGGAGATGTCTTTCCACCACCGTCGAGTTTGTGCATTTTTTGTATTGTATCAGGAATGTTGAGCTGTTGTAAAGAGAAAGGTCCCAACCTAGATTTTAGTAAGGGTAAACATGTCATTTCACCCAACTATTTCGTAATTTATTTTAAATATTTATTTGAGGTAAAACTAATCCTGAATTCACTTTAAGAAAAGTATTCACAGTTAGGGCTTGTGAGAAAAGAGAAGAGAAGAAGAAAAAGGAAAAAAGTTCAAGAATTCATTAAGAACGCCAAGATCATCGAGTGGAATTCATCGGGGTGATCCCTATTAAGGTATGTGAGATATTTCTGTTTTGGGTTATTTAACCCACACACCAGTTTGTTCAATTAAGCGCATTTTGAGGATATGAATGATGAACATTGAAGTTCTTGAAGAACAATGGTTGAATTCTTGTTGGTTGAGTTGTAGTTGCTTTTAGTTTATTGGATTTGTGTTTTCGGGTTGTTTTTAGAGTCTTACCTATTGGGTTTTAGGTTATTAGTGATCCTAAGTGATTGGGGTGAGATCCATGGATGTTTAGAAGGTATAGAGATCAAAAACAAAGAAGAGAAGTTCAAATGCCCGTCTGACAAGCCCTGGGGCAGCGGGCCTACCATATCCCGCCAGGACAACCTTTATCCATCAGTCTTTAGGTGAACCTCGCCAAATATATCCCCACAAGATAGATTCTGTCCATCAGGCTGTGGCGCTCCATGGCTCTCAGAGCTCCAACAACACCTGGAGACCCCTATATTTACCCATCTTTTTGTACAAGTTCCCAAGTGATATACCTATATTTCTTAGTGTATACAAACACTCTTAACATACATATAAACATCATGAAATCATCCATAAACATGATATTATGAACCTGGAATCCATAATTCAATTCTCAAAAAGTTAAGATCAAAGTCAAAGAAGTTAAGTAGTTAAGTCTAAAGCTAAGATTTAAGTTAAACTAAAGTCCTTAAAGGTTTTCAAGAGTTTTATTTATCTTAAGACTCATGTTTCAATCTAAGTAAAGTGTATCTTGAAAATCTTTTCTTCAAAGGTATATGGGGACTAAGTGTTCCCTAAAAGACATTAAATATTTTATCATTTGATTGGAAGGAATGTGTGATTTCCAAGGAGCCTTAGAGAAAGTTTTCAGAAAAGAACAATATCTTTCTAAAAGAAGCATGTAGTGAAACTATAATTTCCCAGATAGACTTGAGCTAAGTATTTTGAGCACTAATATCAAAACAACATAATCTGTATTCTTTTAAAACATAAGAGCCAACATATTTTTGGGAGTAGTACTGAGCACCAATATGGGTGAGATTTAAGACAACTTACAGCCCCCATTAATTTTCTAGCCACCATGGGTAGAAAAGGTTCATACTTTTAGATGATCCCCTTTCACAATACATTAGTGGATCCATTACGCAGTTTAAGTCTTAGACCTTTGGCCGGTTATAAGTTGCACTTATAGCGTGAAGTACATCATTGTATCTTCACAATAACTCCTAAGTGATGGTTTTCGGTTAGAGAAACTCCCACAAAAGTTATTTTATTCTTATATACATTAGTTTTGCTTGTTTTTTTTAAATACATAGCATACTTAAATTGTAAATTGCATACGATTCAGCATTTACAACATGTTTCAGGCAGTCTTTTCTTATACTACATTTACTTTAAAATTTGCATTATATGGAAATGAATTACGTTATTCATGAGTTGAGCAGAGACAAGGTAAGTGTTCTTTCTTACTCCTTACAAGCGTAAGATTTATTTTTATTACAACTTGCATACTTTTAAATTTAATATACTTATGCCAGTTGGCCTTCATCATATGATGCAGACGCAGGTAACAAGGATCAACTATCGACGCACCGTTGATCAACTGAGCAACTCAGAATCAATTTTTGAGTCTCCCTTTATTCCGGATGATATCTTTTAGATATTTTCTATAGTATTCTTTTGTTAGGATGATTAGGGATCCTTTCCCAACACCCATATTTATTTTAGAGTATTCATAGCAGATGGTAGTAGTTTTCTTAGTTATTTCCTTTCTTTTGTAATTGATTAAGGCATTGGGTTGTTATTTTTGTTAATTACTTTTTGAAGAAATTTCGTTGAGTTATATCTCATGTTTAAGTCTTCTGATGATTTAAGTAAGCCAAGACAATGTTTTTCTCAAGCCCAGCGATGGTCATTGGGTGCCGACCACGTCTTAGGTGTAGACTTGGGGCGTGATATGCTTGGTACCACATCACATAGTTCAAGAGTCCTAGGGAGTCTATGAATCCATGTATGTAGAGTCTTTGTTATCGTTGTGATGCTCGCAACATGTATGAATATGAGGCTACAACATTTAGGAATTTATTGATTTTTTCATTTTCCTTTTTGTGCGTCAAAGTTTATCTCTAAATTCTCTCTATAATTTGTTCTTACGTGTGTTTCAGATTATGTTGCCTCCATGAAGAGCAGCAAGAGCTCATCATACTAGATGGAATGTTAAAGAGTTAGAGATATCTAATGCCTCGAATGTGCAACCTTAAGAGGAGTTACAAATGTTGAGTTTCGTGAGTTTATACAAATGATAAGCCAAGCAGTGACTAACTAAGTCGGGCAATAGAGAGGAGTTCGACAGGAAGAAGCTAACACCTTGAAGATTTGTGAAATCCTGAGAATGAATCCTCCCTGTTTCACTTTTTCGAGCACAACCGAGGATCCAAAAAAGTTTTGTGAAATAGTTGAACAAGGGTTTCGATGTGATACATTGGATGGATGCGGAGAGAGTTGAACTGTATGTATATCAACCAAAAAATGTGGCTAGGACTTGGTTCGATTAGTGAATGGGGGACAGAGATAAGGATGCCCCACATCTGAGTTGGGCTTGCTTTGAAGAAACTTTCTTAGGGCATTTCATTCCCCAAGTACTGAAGGAGGGAAAGGTACAAGAGTTCCTTAATTTAAAACAAGACTCCTTGAGTATTCATGAGTATGTGTTGAAGTTCACCTAACTGTTTCCCTATTATTCGAGATGGTTAAGGATATAAGGGGCAGACTGAGTTTATTTTCAGTTGTTTGGGTCGAGCATCTACTAATAAGGGTAGAGTTCAAATCTTAAACGGCGACATGCACAATATCCCAATTGATAGTCTATGCGCATCAAGTTGAACAAGAGAAGCTGAGAGAAAAAAAGGAGTACTAAAACACATAATCCAAAAACTAGGAATAAATCTGGGACGAAGAAAGGTGATTCAAATCAGCTATAGTTTAAGTAACAAAAGGGGCATGCACCATCATCTTCTAGTGCACCTATGCCCATAGAAAAATTTGAGCATCATGGTCAAAACTCCTGGGCTAAGACTGCATATTAACAGGGTAGTGTGGTGCATGGAGGTAGTAAGCCTCCTGTCTGCACCAAGTGTGGTAAAAATCACTATGTTGTTTGTCGTGAGGGCTCCACGGGTTGCTTCAAGTGTGGACAGACCAAGAATTTCACGAGGTAGTGTCCAAAGAACAAGCAAGGTGGTAATAATGGGGACTACAAAGATCAGTCTTCATTAATTGCTCCTCCAGACAAGGCATCACCTAGAGGAGCCACTTTTTGTATCGGCGGAGGGGCAAATCACCTCTATGCAATAATAGACGGCAAGAGCAAGAGGACTTGGCAGATGTTGTCATCGGATCAAAGTCTTTCCATTTGATGTTCATGCTTTGTTAAACCCATGAACAAGTTTATCTTTTGTAACTTCTTATGTTACAAAACAATTTAAGACTCTTTGTGAGAAACATTGTGAACCTTTTTGTGTTTCTATCCTTATTAGAGAGTCTATTATGGAGGAAAGCATCTACCTTGGTTGTCCTATTTCAATCAATCACAAGAGAACCATGGACGATATACTAGAGTTAGACATGGTATATTTTGATGTCATTCTAGGTATAAACTTACTGCATGCCTGTTTTGCATCAATAGATTGTATAATTCAAATTGTCAAGTTCACTTTCCAAATGAGCTAGTATTAGAGTGGAAAAGAAGTTCAACAGTGCCTAAGGGTCGATTGATTTGGTACTTATAGGGAGAAAGTTACTTTCTAAGGGGTGTGTCTATCACTTGGTCCGAGTTAATGACTCTAGTGCTGAAATACTTCAGATTCAATCAATTCCAGTAGTGAAAAAGTTACAGAAGTCTTCCCAGATGATCTCTCCGTAGTCCCTCTTGAAAGAGAAATAGACTCCGCCATAGATATTTTTCAAGATACTCGTCCTATCTCCATTCCTCCATATTGAAGGCACCAACAGTGTTAAAAGAGTTTAAAGAAGAGTTAAAAGATTCGTTAGATAAAGGTTTTATTCGACCAAATGTGTCTCCTTTGGGCGATTCGGTTTTGTTTGTTAGAAAGAAGGATGGTTACCTTAGTATGTGCATATACTACGACAAATTTAATAAGGGAACCATCAATAATAAGTTTCCTATGACAAGGATAGATGAACTTTTCGACCAACTTTAGGGTGATTCTTGCTTCCCAAAAATTAATCTCAGGTCCTTCTACCATTAATTTAAATTAGGGCGTGTTATATTCCAAATCAACTTTTAGAACTAGATATGGGAATTATAAGTTTTTTGCCATGTCGTTTGGTTTAACTAATGCGCCTGTCACATTCACGGATCTTATGAATAGGGTCTTCAAACCATATCTATATCTATTTGTTATCATCTACATTGATGACATACTAATCAATTTTAGGAATGATGAAGATCATGCTATTCATCTAAAAATACTTCTTCACACTTTGAAAGATAAGGATTTACATGCCAAGTTCTCCAAGTGTGAGTTTTTTCTTAAGTCAGTGTCTTTCTTGGGGCACATAGTTTCCGCTGATAGATTAGAGTGGATACCCAAAAGATAAAAATAGTTTAGAGTTGGCCTAGACCCATGTCTCCCACTGATATTAGGAGTTTCTTGGGTTTGGCTGGCTACTATTAAAGGTTTGTTGAGCGGTTTTCATCTATTTCATCTCCTTTGACCAAGCTGAGTAAGAAAACAGTTATGTTTCAATGGTCTGAAGCTTGTGAGAAAAATTTTCAAGAATAGAAAAAGAGGTTGACTAGTGCTCCGATTTTGAATTTAACAGAGGGTACTTAAGGTTTTATGGTGTATTTTGATGCATTAAGAGTTGATTTGGGCTGCGTGTTAAGGAAAAAGAAAAGGTTATAGCTTATGCCTTTTGGATAGTTCAAGGCCCATGAGAAGAATTATCCAAACCATGATTTAGTGTTTGGTGCTGTAGTTTTTTCCTTGAAATTATGAATTCATTACTTTTATGGTGTTCATGTTGACATAGTCACTAATCACAAGACCTTACAATATCTGTTCATCTGGAAAGTTCTTAATCTTAGATAGATAAGGTGGTTGAAATAACTTAAGGATTATGATCAGACACTTCAAAATTCCAAGACGTATTGTAGAGCCTAACACGAGTGTAATAAGGCTAATACAATGTTTTAAGGTCTATTTTAATGAATATGAGTCATTTAGAAAGTCTAGAAACAAAAACGTCCGAAAACTAGGTCAATAAGGTGCTAGCATGGCGTAGCCTATTTTACCAGCTTTCAGGAGTAGAAAAATGATAAAAAAAGGTGGAAGGGTGTATAACATGCGTTTGAGTTGATTCATAGTCGAAACATCTGGAAACGACTCCCAAGGACCAAGCAAGGTCCCTTGAGAAGGACCCTTTCATTTTTGGGGTCAAAGACTGCCTGGGTACTGTGCACCAATAAGGAAGTCGATATGGCGTGTATAGATCGACAGGGTATCGATGCCATTAGTCGACCAACACTTATCCAAATCCTTTATGAACCTCTTTTGCACAGTCTAGTACAAAAACCACGGATGTGAAGAATGGAAGGGGGGTTGTCCATCGATTGACCCACGGTCTTTCAATCGTGGTGTCGTCTGTGAAGTTCTTGTTTTCTGCACACTTTGACTTAGTTCTTATTAATTTATTAAGGGGTTAGGTTGTTATAGAGGGGTTAAGGAAAGCCTAATTAAGTTAATAACACCCCAGATAAATACCCCAACCCCATTAAACTTATCTAAACCTCATAACTCACAAACCCAAAACTCTTTTCCTTCTCTCTTGTTTCTCTCTTTAGTAGAACACCATTGAAGCCCAAACTAGGGGAGGATTTAAGGGCTGAAAATAGTCAATTTTCACCATCAATATTCATCAATTAACAATGTATGGGATCTAATTTACCTTTGAGACCTCTTTCCTTAAATGGTTCCATCAAATTGATTCCAAAAGTTAAGTTTTCATGTTGGTTTCATTCAATCTGAAAATTTATGCTATGAATTAATTTGTTCTGATTTCTTTTGGATATTGTGAATATATTATCATGTATTCTAACTCAATTATGATATATCTTTATGTATTGGTCTAGTTGGTAGAAGATGACCCTTAACCTTAAGCCTATGTAATGATCTTTATATGAATTGTATTGTATTGGTTCAATTGACTTTGTTATTGATTGAATTGATACTAGATGATGTCATCATAATAATCATGAATGAATCAGTCTGATTTATGTTCTTTCATGCTAGTTCTTGAGAAGTTGATCTAGGTTATGAAATATGTTGTGAACTGACCCTAGTATCTTGTCTTAAGCTATGATCTATTATTAATTGTGATATAGTGATTTTAGTCTTGTTATCACGTTGGTCATTGAATTATGATGTTGTTATACACTAATTTGTTTGAATTAAGGGTTTATGGTAAGACCTTATTGATGAATTATGAAGAAGACTTGGTAAGTCTTGTGATCCTCATTCTTTACGTTAAATTATGGTTAATTGTGATTAAGTCATGATGTTGTATTGGAGTATGCCTTGTATTAGCATTTAAAGGGTTGGTATGATGTTGAATTGAATTTCTTACAATGGTACGTCAGGTGTTAACTTAAGATGTAAATGTTATAAGATGGAGAATGATTTACCAATGTGCCTTATTATGAAGTGATATGCAAATGTTGTAACCTCACTTGTATGAACTGTAAAGAAAGAATTTTACTCATGGAATGCTTATTGAGCTATGATGATGATTTTTATACAAGGATTAGACCCTATGACCTACATTAAACTTTGATGATTAATAATGACATTAAAGACATTTTAAAAATGGACTCTAGCTTAGCACCTAGTGAACTAGAGTGAGGAGTGTTTCTTCTCACATAGGAAAGGTAGAATCACTAAAGTACTCTTTAGATTGGATACTACAATGCATAGGGTCCCAACTATATCTCCAAGTTCTTGAACTATGTTTACCCCATATAAATACTAGCTAATGGATATATGTAGTCGCTATGTTCATGTTTTTGTACTACCTTGGCAAGTACTCCGCCTTCTTTAGGTGTAGGGCTCCATGACATCGGATTCCACATTAGCTCATATGGTATATGTCGGTTAGACCAAGATGTTCACATAAAGGTTAAATAAACTAAAGGATTGAGCTCTAACTAAGATGACCTAAGGGGTTTAGCTTTAGGTAGGGGTATGAGACTCAACCTATACATTGCACTACTTAACCTTAAGGAAAGTATTAGGAATGTTGTTATGTATGTATATGCTTATAAATGTAAATGATATGTATATGATAATCTTACATGATAATGATGATATGTGATGTCCGTTACTCCTATAACCATGTGTTTGGTCTACATTTTTAAAGTATAATGATATGTACTCTTTAATGCTATACTATGTGAAGTAGGAGGTGGGTCATGATTCTTGTTGAGTTACTTGATTGAGTAAGGTTATGGGGCTTTGCTTGGTCATTGCACTTGTTGACTTAATAAGTGATGTGGGTAATTTTCTTGCGTTAGTTATGTTATAATGAACTCTTATTCATGCTTGTTCAGGTCATGACTTGGTGGTATAGTTGCTTTGAATATATGTCTAATTACATGATATGCATATTGACTTGGCTAGTTTTGATGTTATTAGTCTTGTGATGTACATGCATGTGACTTAGTGAATATGTCTTACTAAATTTGTATGCTCTTGTTGAATGTGCATAAAGGTTTTACTAAAAAGTGCATACTTATTGAAATGTCCCTTTTCTTAGCATGATTTTCAAGTATGTATTCATATGGTCTCATACGTAGTACATGTGGTGTAACAACACTATTTATTCCTTATCCCCAACTTTTTAGGTTCCGCTCGCCTAAAGAATTTTGGAGACGACATTGAAGAAGACTTTCATCTCTTATTCATCCAAGTAAGGTAGGTCCTCAATTTCCGAGGGCATTTGCTAATATCTAGATGATGGAGTTATTTTTAATTTAAGACTTATGTGGGTCATTCTTTTCCATTCAGTATGAAACATTGTATAGCTCATTTGAGGCGTTCTTACTTTGACGTATGGGCTAGGGCCAATTTGATATACTCTTATTAAATGGTCATGACATGAGACGACTTTTATGACATTGTTATGTTCTATATATAATTATAATAAAAGTAGAAGACTAAGTAATCATCCTATACGAAGGGTTATATATAATTATGTTCAATAAAAGAACAAGACTAAGTAATCTTCTTATACGAAGGGTCTATGTATACTCGATATATATCTATTATCTGTATGTAGAGGTCTATGTAAACCTCCATATGAAAATAGTAAAAGTTTTAAATTTTCCGCTAAATTTTACCTATGAATGTAAAGATGTAAGCAAGTGGCTAGGTTTAGTCCTCAAGGAGGCCGATGCTGCCGGTAACGTCTAGGGGGTATTACTAGATTTGACATACGACATGAGTATAATCTACCACCCAGGTAAAGCTATTATGGTTGCTAATGCTTTAAGAAGGTTCGGGAGTACTGATCATATTTAGGAATAAAGTAGTGAGTTAGCTAAAGATGTGCACAAACTTGCATGCCTGGGAGTCAGACTTATAGACTCCACAAAAGAAGGAATAATGGTGACCAATGGGGCTGAGTCATTATTGGTGTCAGAAGTTAAAGAGATGAAAGACCAAGACCTCATGTTGTTTTATTTGAAAGTGTATGTTCATAAGCAAAGAGTATTGGCTTTTGAACAAAGGGAATATGGTGTGCTGAAGTATCAAGGTAGATTATGTGTTCCTAGGGTGGATGGACTCCAAGAGAGGATCCTGGAGGAAGCTCATTGCTCCATATTCCATTCTTCTGGGTTCCATAAAAATATACCTCAACTTGAGAAAAGTATATTGGTGGGAAGGCTTAAACAAGGGAATTGCTGAATTTGTTGCCAAATGCCCAAATTGACAACAAGTGAAAGTAGAATATCAAAGTCCTGAAGATTTAGTTCAGAATATAAAACTTCCAGAATTGAAGTGGGACATAATTAATGCTGACTTCCTCACATGCTTGCGAAAGTCTCGCGGATATCATGATTCTATATTGGTGATTTTTGATAGAATGAAAAAATCAGCCAACTTTTTTCCAGTCAACACCACTTATTCGGCATAGGATTATGCTAAGTTGTACATTCAAGAAGTGTTAAGACTTCATGGAGTTCTGGTCTCCATTTCAGATAGAGGTGTACACTTTACTTCTCAGTTCTAGATGTCTTTCAAAAAAGGTTTAGGATTAAAGGTGCGCTTAAATACTCTTTTTCATCCTTAAATGGATGGGCAAGAAAAGCGTACCATCCATATTTCAAAAGATATGTTCAGATCTTGTATGACATATTTCAAGTGTAATTGAATGATTACCTACCTCTCATAGAATTCTCTTACAACAACAGCTACCATTCGAGCAACCAAATGGCTCCATATGAAGCTCTTTATGGTAGAAGATGCATATCTCCTTGGGTGGTTCAAAGTAGGTGAAGCAACGTTGATAGGACTATATATAGTTTACCAAGCCTGAAAGAAGGTGCAGGTGATTAAAGAAAAGTTGAAGACTGCACAACGTCGTCAGATGTCTTACAGAGATGTGAGGAGAAGTCCATTGGAGTTTGAAGTGAATGATTGGATATATCTGAATGTTTCACCCATGAAGGGTGTTATTAGGTTTGGTAGAAAGGGCAAGCTTAGTCCTCGGTATATCGATCCTTATAGAATATCTAACAGGATTGACAATGTAGCTTATGAGTTTGAGCTACCACAAGAGTTAACAACAGTTGTACCGGTATTTCATATATCCATGTTAAAGAAGTGCATGGGTGATCCTTCATTGATTGTATCGGCTGAGAATGTTGGGATTAAGGATACATTGTCCTATGAAGATATTACGGTTCAGATTTTATAACGCCAAGTCTGAAAGTTGAGAAGAAAGGAATTAGCGTCATTTAAGGTATTTTGGATGAACCAATTTTCTGAAGAAGAGACTTGGGAAGTTTAAAAAGGCTGCGAATAAGAGATATCCACATCTCTTTGAATTCAGAGAAAATGCAAATCAAGTCACTAATTCTCTTTATTATAATTTATGAACTACGAGTAAGCATGATTGTTATTTGCTTTTGGATAGTTAAGTGTTGAATTGATGTTACCATCCTTAGCATAGTGAAAGAAATCGCATTCGAGGACGAATGTTCCCAAGGGGCAGGTATTATTATATCTCATAACTCATAATACCCAAGAATAAGCTAGAAACTAATTTATCACTTTTTGAAACAATAGTAAAAATGTGGAAAATTTCATAAGTGTAAAAAGTGAATTTTTTATCATTTTCAAATGACCATAACTTCTGGCTCAGCGTGAGTTCGAGTCAGTTCTCTATATAGTTGGAAATCCTTGGATATATCTTTCCAATGCCGTTAAGTTGGTGATTTTCGATATCATATGATGGAGATATGCCTATAAGAAGTTGAGCAATTGGATATAGTAAGGTCCAAAACCGGATTTTAGTAAGAGTAAACTTGTCATTTCACCCAACTATTTCCTAATTTATTTTAATAGTTTAGTAGGGGTAAAACTAAGCCTAAAGTGAGTTTTAGAAAATTATTCACTCTTAGGGCATAGGAGAAAAGAGAAGAGAAGAAGTATAAAGGAAAAAAGTTCAAGAATTCATCAAGAATGCCAAGATCATTGAGTGGAATTCGTCGGGGATGGTCCCTATTAAGGTATGTAAGATCTTTCTGTGTTGGGTTAGTTTAACCACACACAAATTTGTTCAATTCAGTGAATTTAGAGCATATTGAATGATCGTCATTACTGTTCTTGAAGAACAATGGTTGAATTCTTGTAAGTTGAGTTCTAGTATGCTTTTAGTTGATTGAATTCGTGTTTTCGGGTTGTTCTTGAAGTATAATCTATTGGGTATTGCGGTTATTAGTGATCCTATTGGTGGGAGATCCATGTTTAGAAGGTTTAAAAATAACTGAGAGGAAAAGTTGAAACACCCATCCGACAAGCCCTGGGAGCCACGCCTACCAGATCCCCTCTTGATATTCTCTGTCCGTCAGGATTTGGTGTGTCTAGAGCCCCTCTTGATAGATTCTGCCCGTAGAGCTCCACTTCTCTAAGATCTCCAAAGACACCTGGAGACCCCGCTCTTTCCCCATCTTTTCGTACTAGTTTCTAAGTGATGTACCCACATTCTTAGTTTACTCCAACACTCTAGGTAAATCTAAACATCATGAAACTATCCATAAACATGAGATTATGAATTTTTAATCCATAATTCAATTCAAAGAAAGTTAATATCAAAGTTAAGAAAGTTAAGAATTCAAGTCTAAAGATAAGAAGTAAGATAAAGTAAAGTCCTTAAAGGTTTTCAAGAGTCGTATACAAATATATTGACTTTATCTTAAGACTGTAGTTTGAAGCTAAGTAAAGAGTAAGTTGAAGTTATTTTATTCAATGGCATATGGGGACTAAGTATTCCCAAAAAGATTTAAAATGTTTTAACATTAAATTGGTAAAGAAACTGTGATTTCCAAGGAGCCTTAGGGCAAATTTTCAGAAAACAACTATAGCCTTCTAATTGAAGCTAGCAGGGAAACTATTATTTCCAAAAATAGCCTTTGATCTAAGAATTTTGAGCACTAATCTCAAAACAACAGAATTAGTATTTTTGTAAAACAAAAAAGCCAACATATTTTTGGGAGTAGTATTGAGCACCGATATAGGGGAGAGTTCAGACAACTAATAGCATCCATAAACTATGTAGCCACCATGGGTAAAAAAGGTTCATACTTTTATTATGAAACCTTTCACAGTACACTAGTGGATCGATAGGTAGTTCAGGTCTTATATCTTTGGCCAGATATAGGATGCGCTAGAAGCGTGATATAGATCATTGTATCATCACTATAACTTTTAAGTGATGATTTCCGGTTCGAGAAACTCTCACATAAGTTATTGTATTCTTATATGCACTAGTTTACTTGTATTTTTACATACATACCATACTTAAATTGTATCTGTCATACATTCAGTGTTTACATCATGATTCAGGCAGTCTTTTCTTATATTGCAGTTACATTAAAAATTTGCATTATATTTATAAGAATTAAGTTATTGGTACGTTGAGCAGTTACAAGGTAACTATTCCTTCCTACTATTTTTCAAGCTTAAGTGTTATTAGCATTCCAACTTGCATAGTCGTACAATCAAAGTAGTGATTCCAATTGGCCGGCATCATATTATGATGAAGACACAGGTAAATAGGATCAGATATCAACATACCCTTGATCCAGTGAACAGCATTGAGTTAGTTGGTGATCCTCCCTTTATTTCAGAGGACATATTTTACTAAAACTATTTAGTATTTAGTTGTTAGGATAATTGATGGTCCTTTCCTAATATCCATATTTATTTTAGTGGCTTCATAGGCAGATGGTAGTAGTTTTCTTTGTCATTTCCTTTCGCTTATAATTTACTAAAACATTAGGTTGCCATTTTGGCTATTTACTTATTTCAAGATATTTCCTTGAGTTATATCTGATGTTTAAGTCTTTCATTGAGTTAAATAGGCAAGGCCAAGGGTTCTTTGAAGGCTAGCAATGGTCATCGGGTGTCAATAATGTCCATGGTGTAGGCTTAGGGCTTAACAGGTAACGGAACCTCACATCTCCGCGCTAGCCCTAAATATACTCAGTTAATTGATAGATGTGAGATCATTGAACCGTTATATTTTTTATATACCTATATAACCATATGTCACCCAATTGACCCTTTACAACTTATTGTTCTTACATTTGTTTTCATTTCAATCATAATCACCTCTTTGTTTCATGAGTGTATAGCGAATATACTTTTTACAATAATTCTCTTTGAAGTGGATTGCACTTCGCACTCACATAGGTGATTTCTTACCGTGACATCACGTAGATACACTATTTGATTAAATCTCCCAAACTTATCAAGTCATTAAAACCTTTAAGTTTTATCAACTCATTAACAAGTATTAATATTTTTATTTCTTTTCAAACATTATCTTTATCATAAAAATTGATTGAATTGATTGACAATGTTGAACCGTTAGTGAAAACTTTGTTTTCTCCTTGAACCTAGCTCTTTGGATCTCCAGTCTACTAGGTATAGTTACCACTGTGATGTCTTGTCCTAAGTCGTAAACCCATTGCCTTCAGATACTTATTCAATTGCCTATATCATAAGGCCTTTCATTAGTTAATCTGACATATTATCTCTTGAATTCACATAGTCGAATGCGATAATTCCACTAGAGAGCAATTGTCTTACGGTATAATGTCTTCATCGTATATGACAATATTTCCTATTTTACATGATAATCCCTTGATTACCTATTGGTGTTTCAATATCACAATGTATGCATATAGGTCCCACAAGTTTGGGCCATAATTCAATGTCTTCTAAGAAATTTGTGAGTCTATCAACTTCTTCATTAGCCTTATCTAAGGCAATAAATTTAGATTCCATTGTAGAGGGAGTGACACATGTCTTTTTAGAAGATTTCTAAAACATTACTCGTCCATCAAGTATAAACACATAACCGCTTGTGTATTTTTTTTATTTGACCTGGTGATCCAATTTGAATCGATATATAATTCAATCACAACATGATATATTATTATAATGCAAAGCAAAGTTTTGGATATGTTTCACATACCCCAACAGACACATTTCATTGTCATCCAATGAGTTTGATTATGATTAGTAATGAATATACTAAGCTTTCTAATAACCCTTGCTATATCTGGTTGTGTGCATTTCATAATATACATCAAACTTTCCAATACTCTAACATATTCCAACTGAGAGTCACTTTTACTTTCATTCTTTTGAAATGTAGAGCCTATATCATTTAGAGTATTCACATCATTGAAACTCAAGTATTTGAACTTGTTTAATACACTTTCAATGAAATTGAGATAATGCTAGTCCTTGATGTATTTTAGTTATCTTGATCCCTAATATCAAATCAACAACTCCTAAGTCTTTCATATTGAACCTGTTGGACAACATGCGCTTAGTTGCATTTATATCGTCAATATATCTACTCATTATTAACATGTAATCAATATACAAACAAACAATAACTTCATGATTCTGAATGCTTTAAAGGTGAACACATTTATCAAACTTGTTAATCTTAAATCCATTTTTCAACTTTGTTTGGTCAAAGATAGCATGACGTTTTTGGGTGCTTGTTTGAGCCCATAAGGTGACATATATGCACACTTTTTCTTATTTGCCAGGAACTACAAACCCCTTAAGTTTTACCATACAAATTTCTTGCTCCAACTCTCCATTTAAGAAGGTTTTCTTAGCAACCATGTGATAGATTTTGAGATCATGCATGACCCCTAGTGCTATCAACATACTAATAGATGTTATCCACTGTAACATTTAAAAAAATTAAAAGTCTACGTTTTAAAATTAGTAGCCTAAATTACAACCTAACATAAGGATTAGAGTCTTAAATAAATCCCGACACTTAAAATGAAGGTTTTACGGGTTAAACGTAAAGGTGAGACTCCACAAGAACCAACCAAGGGTCGTTGAGGAGGACCTAAAACAACCCTACAAAACGTCCAAAAAGAGGCCATCTACGGATGGGACCCATGCCCAGTAGGTGTACAAACACACATATTCGTGTGTCGTGGGTCAAGATACAAGGTGAGTGGTTGCATTCCACCACCCACGGAGGTGTAGCACACACCGTATATCAACTCACAGTCCATGAGTTATGGGTCATGGGCCAAGCCTTCAACTTATCCAAAGTCGGCCTAAGTGAGATAGTTTAGGTGATTTCCTTTTTAGTTAATTTTATGAGGGGTAGTTTTATATTGTTTAAGTAAACCTATATAAGATTTTTTAATTCATTAACTAACTTATTCATTTCATAAAATCCCAAAACCCAAGTCTATAACCAACTTTTCCTCAAACAAATTCTCTCTAGAAATCCATGGAAGAAGAAGAAGCAAGGTGAAGCTAGGGTTGAAAAATAACGATTTTCTACTCAAATTCATGGTATATAGTCAATATGGTATAATATGTCTTCATTTATGGGAATCTTTTACCCATAGAGGCCTCTCCATAAACTTGAATTTCAAAACTAGAAAACACAAAACTTAGGTTTTGACTTCAGTCTCATAAATTCCTTTCAATTGATTGTATGTTTATGTATATTATTATGATTTTACATAATTTTATTTTGAATTCATCAATAATCCATAAATTGCTCTATTTTCTTAAAATTGGATCTTAAAGTGTGGGCATTGATTGATGTTAGTAGAATGTTATAGAATTATGAATATTATGAATTGATTACTTGAATCATGATATAATTCATGTTTAGTATATTAATTCTATATATGTTGGTTAATTATGATCCATGGTCCTTGAAGTGAAAATTAGGAGAATTTGGTATCATCATGATATTTATGTGCACACTGTATGAATATCTTGAAACTAATGTGATTATTACTATGATGTAATTGTAGTGTTGTTGGAAGGCTATTCTCACTATAAAAAACATATGAATGAATAGTTGTATGATTATGTATAATTGAATGACTATTCTCAATTATACACTTATGAATTAAAATGACATGTTGTGGGAGGTTTTCTCACAATATGAGGATTCGTAGGTTGAAAGGCTCTTCTCTCCTATTGAATCTATGAACTATCTTATAATGAATATAATGAACTATGGCTTCTCAAGAATGCAATACTTAGTGTGGGATAGGGGTATGTGACTCCATCCATGCATCGCACAAGTGGGCTTTGAAAGTAGTTATGGTGTGTTCCTTTATGTAATGATTACTTATGAATAAAGTATGCTTAATGTGGATTGTTTCAAGAGTTGTTTTCCTTGATATGACTTAATAAAATTGAAGGTTTTCTTGTCGAAGATTATTAACTAAAGATGAAAATAAAGAATAATTCTGATTATGGTGGCCTAGAAGTGGTACATAGTATAAATGCGATTATGGGATCTTTATATACATTTCACAAAAATAACTTAGGGTTACTTATGACATAGTTTTATTATGCTATGATGAGCTATATGTTGAAAAGGCTTTTGACTTATGCTTTAATACTAAAATAAATTATGATTCTCAAACTTGGTAAAATGCAAGCTTTTTGTCCTTTTTAGCATAATTTTGTTCATAACTATCATACTAAGTGCATTTTTGTACTAATACATACTTTCTACATTTTTCAAAATGTGCAGGTTTCGATTCATAAGGCTATCTTCTATTGGTTCAAGCTTAGATCGACTATTCTCCAAGGTTGTTGTGAGACCTCAACATCGAGGATGTATGAGTCATTAGTAGCTTCATTCTAGTACTTTTATTTTCAAATTTATGTTGAAAGGGTTGTGACCCTGTTATTGATTCAAAGATTCGATTAGATGGCTAATTGAGACAAGTTAGATTTTCACATGCTTTTGTAAAATACTTCGATTGTGTGGATAATTTTTTAAAATTTCCACATTTATATATTTTATCTTATGTAATGATATGTTAAGGGCTTGTATGAGACCCCTTATGGGTCAAGTACATCATGTTTCATCTAGGGTGTACCCCTAGGTCATGACATTCTCCCTGCTAGAAAGTATGTATCAAAGTAATCCAAACCTTCCTTTTATTGGTACCCTTTTCCAATAATTCTAGGATTATATATTTCAATAGTCTCATCCGCTTTTATATTCCATTTAAAGGTCCATTTTGATCGTAACGGTTTATATCCTAGAGGAAGATCAACTGATTCTGAAGTATGGTTAGTAAAATTGATTTGATTTCACTATTGACTGCTTATTCCTAAAAGGTTGACTCAAAAGAAGATATCACTGCCTTCAATGTTTGAGATTTATTTTCACATAAGAATACCACAAAATCTGGTTGAAATAAGTGGATTTTTCGTTGACTCTTACAATGTCTCATATCCTTTTTAAGTGGTGTATTATTCATTGATTCTTCCTGTGATCGTTCAAATCTTTTACTTGTCGACTCACGTTACGTTTTCTACGGATAAACATGTTCAAATAACTCAACATTATCTCAATAAATTACTGTATTAAAAAGAATTTGAAGATCATCAAAATTTGTGAACCAAACCCCGACGTAATGTTCACAACATATCCAATAAATAAACAATCCAATGTTTTATGTCCTTTTTATGAATATTGGGTAACAAAACATGTAACTTAGCTTAATATATCTACACTTTGAAATATTTCAAGTTGGGTTTAATTTCTTTCGATAAATCATATGGAATAGATTGTGTTTTCCTGTGGGGTACCTTATTTAGTATTGCCTTAAGGGTAGCTTCCTACCTAGGCTTTGTGGTGAACATGAACTGAATCACGAGGCCTTGTTTATTTCCTTTAATGTTATTTTCTTTATTTCAATCATCTCATTTGATTGTGGTGTATATGATGCAGTAGTTTGATGAATAATATCATATTCTTAACATATTTATGCAAAAGGAGTTTGTATTTACCACCCCTACCACTCAAAATCATTCTTATATTTCGATTTAATTGTCTCTACCTTAATCTTGTATGATCAAATGCAACCATTTCTTCATCCTTATTATTAAGAAAATAAACAGAACAATATCAAGGGCAATCGTGAATAAATGTTATAAAGTACTTTCTCCCACCACGAGATGATATTGACCTCATATCGTATATATTTATGTGAATTAAGTGTAGAGGATTTGAATACTTGTGTACAAACTTAGAAGGATGTTTACAAACCAACATTCAACACAAATTTTACATTTCGATTTATCACACTTGCAGTCAACAATACTTCTAAAAAAATCAATATTTCAAAGACTTTGTTTTATACATGTCCCAAACGGGCATGCAATAAATCATTTGACTTCAAGAAGTAAATAAATTTTTTTTCATTAATACTATCAACAACCATTAGATTGAGTTTTAAAATAAACTCACTAAGGTAGCCCTTTCTAAAGAACATGTTATTCTTACTTATTACAACTTTGTCACTAGTTAGGGCACACTTAAACACTAGTGAAGCAAAAACTAGAATCTTCCTAATACTAGTGACATTTAGAACATTATTTAAAGTAAACACCTTGTCGGATATTATTTTCATCATTATTTTCTCAATTTTTTCAATCCGCGTTGTTGTTTTTCAGATGAATAAATCTTAATCGAACTTAGTATGAGTGTACATGGAGAAGGATTTTTTGGCAGAGCAAACATGTCTAGTGACAGTTGACTAAAGAAATCACTCCTTGGAATTTCCAACTAAGTTCAACTACAAGATAGTAGAGGCTGTGTGCATCTTCCATCTTCTCCATGATGTTCTCCAGACTCTTGCCTTTGTCGTTGTATTTTCTTATAGATTGACATTTAAAAGACTTGTGACTAACCTTACCACAATTTAATAGTTGCCCTTGAATTTCTTCATGGCTTGCTCTCACTTTTGTCCATTGGACTTCATTCTTTACTTTCCTTTGGTGGGAGCTTCTTCAGTAATATTTACTTTCATGATTGTCGAGCTCCCATGAAAATTATTTTTGATAATCTTGTTATCTTCCTTCTTCTTGAGCTGAATAATAAGATCTTCAAATTACATTTCTTTGCATTTGTGCATTAAATAATTCTTGAAGTCATTCCACAAAAGCAATTACTTCTCAATCATTACAACCACTTAAAAATTTCATAAAATACCATGTCCTCAAAAATCAAATCATAAAAAATAAGTTAAAGTTCTTGCACTTGTGATCAAACCATTTCGTTATTTTTACTCATATAGTCAAAAACAATTGCGATATCAAACCTCTTGAAACAAGCATCTTCCGCTTTGTATTTATTCTCAAGTGCATTTCATAATTCTTTTGAAGTTTTCAGTTCACTCAAAACATTATATAAGTCATCCTCTAGAGAACTTAAAATGTAGTCCTTACATAGGACGTCTCTCTGTTTTCATACTTCAAAAATCATGAATTTTCCTCTGATAGAAATTTCTTCATTGATAAATTTCTACAGATCAAGAGTGGTAAGCCAGAAAAATAACCGTTGTTGTCATCATTTGAAATTATACCAAAGAATTATTTTCATCATATGGGGATGGTAATAAAAAAATCTAGGCTTTCTAGTTGTTTAAAACCTTTTCCAACTAGTCTAAGCTTATATTTAATTATAGATCAATCCGGTTTCGACTTTTATTTTGTAAGACTCATTTCCAACTAATTATTTTAAAACCCGATGGTAGAGAAACTAACATCCAAGTTTTATTATAAATTAGTGATTGCATTTCATCATTTCAATATCTTTCCAAAAAATGGACTCATGTGAAGATAAAACTTCTTTCAATGTGAGAGGGTCATCTCGAACATTAAAAATATAAAAAATAGGACTAAATTTTTTTTTTCTAACTCAAGTCTTTTACCTTTTTCTAAATCAAAATCATCAATCTCGTTATTTTCCAAAGTAGTAGTAGAAGAAGTACATAGTGATAAAAAATTTAATTCCTTTGACCCCACTAATTTTAGAATTAAATCAAAATTTATTCTGATGAAAAATTGCATCACTTCATTCAATTATAATATTATATTCGAGACGTAAAAATCTATAGGGGTACTATTTGGAGCATAACAAAGAAAAGCACAAGTAGTAACTTTCTTATCTAACTTTGAAATGTTCGGGTCCATGTAACACCCTAAAATTTTTTTTAGCTAAGATTCGAACCATACATCACGGTGAGTAGTATTTAACCAGGGAATTTAAAATTTCTCAGGTGTTAAGGTCATTATATGTAGCATCTTGAGTTCCAAGAAGAATTTAAGAGAATTCATTGAACTCAGTCCTAAGTTCTTCTAATTTTTGGTAAACTTTAAAACACCATAATGTTCTTTACAAGATTATTTTAGTGGACCATAAGGAATAAAATAAAATATATTCTAATTATATTTCTAACGACACCTAGTTTGTTAAGTTTCGAGTTCAGATGAGTGACATATGTTCTTTTGAAGAAGGACTGTTCAATTAAGGAAAGTTACCCAAGAATAGTGAGGGATATTTTTGTCTTTTCCTTACACAATCATATTTAAATCTTTATTATTAAGGTTTTATAGTTCTAATATGATTAGATTCAGTTTTATTATCCTAATACACACCTAGGTTTTTAGTTGAGAGTTCAAGAAGATAATAGAAGAGAAAAGAGAAGAAGAGGATCAAAGCGTTCGTCGAGATTCTTGAGTTTCCTTATAGATATTCTCCATGTGTTTGACCCCTTAGAGTTATATAAGTTTCCATAGTGTTGGGTTCTTTCACGTTCACACCAAACATGATTTTCATATTCAAATTCGTCCATAAAGATATAAACATTTAGGTTCTTGAAAAGTGTTCTTAAAGTTCATTCTAAATCTTGCTTTGTTGAGGTTTTAATAAATTCTTTATATGAAAGTTAGTTGTTTTGAGGTATTTATTTAGTAGATTAGTGTGTTCTTCTATTGAGAAATTGAATTCAAGTGATTGGAAAAGAAACTGTTTGAATCTAGGCGAACTAGGCTGAGAAAACGCGTAAAGTAAACCGTCGGGGTTTTCCGGGTTGGGGATGGATCACTGCGCCTTCCAGTGTATCCCAACCACACCTATTTATGTAGAGGGCTCATGAAATGCGCCAATCAGGCATTAGGGTTGCCTGCCCCTATCCCTTCTCTGTCCTTTCGCTCGTCTAAGTCCTTTACAAAGGTACCTCGGATCCCTTTACATACTTAACACTATAAACTACTCCTAAATACCTAGAAATCATTCATAACATGAACAACAAACTTGAAAACAAAATTTAAATTCAAGGTGGAGTTAAGAGTTAACACTTGAGAGTTCTTTCGAACATTTTTAGAAATTCCCTATGAGTCTTTTTTTTGAGTCTTCTACGAATTCAAATAACTTGATTCAAGACTCAAGCAAGTGAGTAAAAGAATGAGGAGAATGTATTAATGAGTTTAGTTTATCATCATGATATCCTTCACATCATGAACATAACTCTTGAATTCATAATTCAAATACAAAAGAGAGATTTAAGAGTAGAGTTCAAGAAGTTCATAGAGTTAAATTATGAATCATTTGAGATCATCTATTGATTTTGAGTTAAGATTTGAGGAAGTAAGTATGAGAATTAGAAGTTTCATAGTTGAGTGTTATACTTTTATGTAGACCCTCCAGTTGAGTCTCTCATGCCCATAAATTTTGCATGAAGTTCATAAATGGAGTATCTTGGAGAGGAGTAGTATCTTCAATTTCTAGGTTTTGATTATTGTGTTCCTAATACATTTCGAGATTTTATTTCATAATTATGGGACAGTTATAGATTAACCAGTGGAGTTTATAAATTGAATAGTTCATACTCATAACTCCGCATGACCCCTATTAGTCGAGCATTCTGGAGATAAGAAGTGTGTTTGAGTCATTGAGTTGAGTAGTTTATTACCACAATTCCGCGTGAACCCTTAGTCTAAAATTTTTAAAATGAGTATTATCATTGAAATTCTTGAGTTCTATGTATGGTCAGTTTCAACCTCAATTTGAGTTGTTCACGCCTTTTAATTTTGCATGAACTTTATTCTGTGAAGTCTTTTACATATTTTTCTGAACTTGTTTTAAGACATGAGCACTTTAGTTGAGAAAGACTAGAATCGAGTTTTTTTTAATTAAAATAGTATATGGTAACTAAGTAGTACAAGAGTAAATGTTTTCACATTTAAAAGAGAAGGAAACCGAGATTTCCAAAATAAGTTTTGATCAGTTTGAGTCAGTTTGAGTTACATTTCTTTTTAGGAAAAACATTTCGATTAATAATCTCAAAAAAGTTATGTTTTTAGACATATGAGCTGAGTATGTTTTTGGGAGTAGTATGGAGCACCAATATGGGGACGTTTCAGTTAAATTAAATCTCCATAAGCCATGTAACAAATGTGGGTAGAAAGGGTCATACATTTTAGAGGATTCCTTTATGCTTTAAAGAATAAATTATTGGATACACTTAGTTAAGAGGTTTTATGCCCTGACAAGGTAAAGGACAGTTCTCGCAGCGTGAAGAAAATATTTTATCATCATATAGCTCATAGTGATGATTTTTGATAACAAAATGTCCCACAGAGTCATATTATATTTTATTCTATACAAACTGAGTTGTTATTGTGTTATTCAATATATTGAGTTTCTATGTACAAGTTTAAAAGCTTTAAATATATTGCAACATTTATGTTTCTTTATCTTGAGTTGAGTATCCGGAGTTAAGTATCTTGACTTGAGTATCAAATCTTTGAGTTGAGTATCATATTCTTGAGTTGAGTTTAGTTTAGTGAGTTCAAAAGATGTTAGTATGTTTTCTTTTATCAAGTTCATGTTTATTTTGTGCTTTAAAATTTCCCTTACATGCTCGTACATTTCATGTACTAAGCTATTTGGTCTGCATCGTTTCATTATGCAGATACATGTATACAAGATTATGAACATGTATTTTAATGATACCACATGTAAATCGAGTTATCTATGGTGAGCCTCCTTGCATCCAAAGGATGTAATTATTTGTTTTTAATTTTGTTAGGATGTCGTGTATTTTTTCCCAACTTCCATCATTGTCCTTTAGAGGCTTCATAGATAGAAAATACATTTTGAGAAGTCTGTTTCATTTATTTTATTAAATATTTTACATTCTTGAGTTGCCTATTTCTGGCGAGTTGAATATACTATTTTATTCAAATTTTACCTTTTGAGTTAACGATTTTGTAATTTAGTTCAATGTATTTTATTCACTATAAAGCTTTGTATGCTTCATTTAGTCTTCCACTTATCGTAAGCCATGATGAGGGTTCGCTAGGGGAGTAGAAATGGTTCTTGAATGTCGACCACGTCCAGGGTGTAGACTTGGGTCGTTACATTCCAGAAGCCTCACAAAGGATAGACAATCAAAACTCATAGTTCTACAAAACATGGCTTGTGACCTTTCCACAATTCAAATGGTGTCAATTTTGACTTTTTATGAGGCACGCGATTCAACACATAACAAGCATTTAAAATAGCTTCACCCTATAAATTTAAAGGTGCATTTGACTGAATAAGCATTATATTAGTTAATTAAATCAAAGTTCCATTTTTCCTTTTTGCTACAATATTAGACGAAGTAGAATAAGGAAAATTTGTTTGAATGAAACTCATTTAATTCATATTCATGACCTCTATCACTTCTAATTTTTTATAAAAAAAATTCTTCCAAACTGATTTTAAACTTTATGGAGATATACATTAATGTTTTCAAAATCATCACTTTAATTATTCATAAAGTAAACATATGTAAAATTTGAAAAATCATCAATGAAAGTAATAG
This sequence comes from Solanum lycopersicum, assembly GCF_036512215.1. Taxonomy (NCBI): domain Eukaryota; kingdom Viridiplantae; phylum Streptophyta; class Magnoliopsida; order Solanales; family Solanaceae; genus Solanum; species Solanum lycopersicum. The sequence continues at coordinate 31,580,946 of NC_090807.1, read as the reverse complement.
ATTATCTATTACCTCCACAAGTTATAATTCTTCAAAATTCACAAATATCACTATGAACTAATTCTAAAAATTTAGTTTTTCATTAGACATGCAAATGAGGCCTTATAATGATTTTCACTTTACTACAAGCCTCACACTTTTCAAAATACCATAAACTACTCATGATTCCAACATAAGGATCGTTAATATGATACAAAAGAACATGCCAAAATTTTTAGTAGAACAAACCATATATACAAAATTAGAAACTTTATTCATTTTAATGTTTAGTTTGGTCATCCAATCAAGCGTACCCTTTTCCCACAAAAATACTCTTCTTCAGAATTACATATTAATCAAACTCAATAAACCTTTTGACCTCTTTATTATGAAGAAAACTAGACATCAAATTTTTTCTCACAGAAGTAGTATAAAATACATCTTCGAAAGTTAACACCCTTCTAGAGGTAAAACACAATTCGACATATCCCATTTCAAGCAATGAAATAGTGTGAGAATCACCAAGCATAATTGTTTTGGACTCCTAAAAATGAGTATATTCTTAAAAGCAATCTTTGTTATAACAGACGTGATAGTTTGCACCAGAATTAACCTACCATACATCAACACTCTCAACCATGTTTATGTATCTATAACAGGCACAAAAGGTTTTCAGTAACGTTTTCTTGAGCTGTAGGACCACATTTCTGAAATTTGAAAAATGGAGTAATATGTCCACTCTCTGCACAAACAAAATAGATCTCTTATCTTTAAGTTATTGATTTTTTGCTAGGTTACTTTCACCATTATTTTTCTTGGGAGGTCTCCCACAATCATGCTAATACTCCCTCTTAAGTTGGTGCATACATGTCTCTGATACAAAACTTGTTAATAACTACAACAAATATCCTCTCTGAGACTGCCTTTGTAAGAATGCTTGTAAGTTGATTTTCTTACTTGACAAATGGAGACTGAATAGACTTTGGGTCCAACTTCTCTTTAATAAAATGATGGTCAGTTTCAACATGTTGAGTTCGATCATGTTGTACTGGGTTTTGAGTTATTTGGCAGCAACTCTGTTATCACAAAATAAACTTCTAGACCTTGAACATTCAATTCCAAGATCAAGTAGCACTCCTTTAATCAATATAAGTTCACATAAGCCATTTGCCATATCTCGAAATTATGCTTTCGAAACTTGACTTAGCAACAACCTTTATTTCTTGCTTCTCCAGGTTACAAAATTTCCTTCCACAAACATGAAATAACCTGAAGCAAATTTTCTAGTTGATTGATCTCCTGCCCAATCAGCGTCGATGTAACCTTCAATGGTGGAATCCTC